>NC_044504.1:24090840-24240840 GCF_902362185.1 Chanos chanos
CAGTGACTCTGTGCACGCTCACTAGACACACTCACTACGCACGCTCACCCGCTAGAGTCACTCACTACACAGTAATCTGTGAGATTACTCTAATAGTCACTGTCATTGGGCATATATAATAAATAATGAAGATGATAAAGAAGAAGAAGAGGAAGAGGGAAGGGGGTGAGGAAGAAACTGTGTGAGACAAACTGGGAGAGCTGGAGAGGGGGATGTGTCAAATGAGAGAGAGAAAAAAAATATTAGAGAAGGATAGACGGAGACATGTCTACCCAGTTGTACGTCTAAGCATAGTGTTTGGAGGACAGAGAGAAAGAGGATGGAGTGGAAATTGGACATTGTGAACGGGAGAAAGAATGAACATGCAATTATGAGAGAGGCAGACAGAAAGAGTGAAATTGGACATTGTGAACGGGAGAAAGAATGAACATGCAATTATGAGAGAGGCAGACAGAAAGAGTGAATGAGTCGGTGAGAAAGTGAACATTTTTCCTGCTGCTGCAGGTCTGTGGTGTTCTTAAAGGACCTATAATTGACAGGTCTGTTCCAACCCTTTTTAGTGACCTTTTAAGTTCTATAAACATCCAGGCTTCTGGGAATCTGATTGGCAGTCTCCTTCATTTTCAAAATATGTTCGTTTGAAAATGCCTGGTTTCTTTCTTTCTTTTTTTTCATATAAAACTATAGCCTGAGAGAGGAAAACTGTACTACAAACTGTGTGTGTGTGTGTGTGTGTGTGTGGATATGTGTCTGTACACATACAGAGGAAAAATGAAAAGACTGCAGCTGAAATGGGCAGATTTGTCGAGACTTGCATAAAGGTTATTTTCTCACACACATCTGGCAGTGTCAGGCGGGTCAGTTCTTCTCTCTCTGAAGTTCTCCTCTATTGCAATAAAAAGCGTGTGAGTTATGATTAAGTATCTGTAGACAGATGAGGGCACAGCACCCTTGATTCAGAGAAGAGTGTGTGTGTGTGTGTGTGTGTGGGTGTGTGTGTGTGTGTGTGTGAGGGAGAGAGAGAGAGAGACAGAGAGATGATCTTACTGGTCCCTAGAAAGATACAAATACATGAAACACACACACACACACAGTTACAAAGGCATCCTGACTACAGGGGTAAAAACAATAGAATTCTGTCAAAAACGGCAATAGTTATTATTGTTGTTTGACAAATGACCCTCTCTTTATAAATATTCCCAGCTCATTAACTTGCAAATTGAGATTTAATTCTTGTCTACGCTATACTTGATATTTACAACCAATGTTTCGTTTGAAGTGGTGCTACATAGGATAACCTAGTGCAACTATTCAGTCTAACAAATACCAACTGAATCACTTTGAAAAAGTTTCTGTTTCTCTCTTTTGTCACTTGTGTTTGGCGTTTAGAGATGCACATTTCCTTTCTTTAGCTAAACACAAACAGACCAGAATCCTCACGGGTATTCTAGCTGGACGGCCTTTTCAATCATTAGGTACAGATGCTTCGTCAATACAGAGTCGCGCTGACTTTTAGGGGATTTCCGCTTTGACTCCTTTGATATAGGGCTAACTCGTCGGAGCAGAAACATACACACACACACACACACACACGCACACGCGCTCGCGTGCACGCCTGTTGTTATAAATCTGATCGCATAGGGCTCATCAGAGCTTGAAAGAACAGAGCGATTATATAGTTCAGCTGTTCATTTTGAGTTTTATTTCGATTTGTTTATCGTTACAGGAAGGCTATCAGTTGCCTCAAATTTTCAGTGTATGATAATTTACAGGGTTTGCACTGTAAATGAGGTCATTGACATTACAGATACTGATCCAGATGTGATTGGATGATGATGTTAGTGAATCCTTATTTGACTCTCGCTCTCTGTCTTTCTCCCTTTTTCAGAGAGGAGGTACAGGAGAACTGTGTTCGCTGGCGAAAGCGATTCTCCTTCGTGTGCAAGATGAGTGCTAGTTCCGCCACAGGGGTTCTTGACCCCTGCATCTGCAGAGTGTCTGTACGCAAGGTACATGAATATAACACACACAACATTCACATCACACACTTACACAAACCACACACACAAAGACATGCACTCTCCCTCAAATGTCTACACTAATAACTCCATCTCTTCAATTTTCTCTCTGGTTTACAGGAGCTGAAGGGAGGGAAGGCATTCTCAAAGGTACAAGATTCTCTTTATAGTTCATCCCACTGTTTTTTTCTCTCTCCCTTTCTTTTACTCTTTCGCTCTTGCAGTAAGGAGAAAGCATGCCTTCAAGCATACACACACACACACACACGCTGCCAAAGAATGGTTTTAATTATGAGTCAGAGAACGAGCATCTCCCTCTCTTTCTCTTTCCTCCATACTTCCCTTCTCTCTGCCTCTTTCTTGAAAACAGACAGGTTGTCTTTGGAAGGGTGGTCCGTCTTTTCTATATATTTGTATACAGTAGATTCCACACACGCAAATTTAACCAGACAGCGATACGCACACACAGACGTGGTCTTTGTATTCTCTGGTGGTAATCATCTGTTTGGTGATGCATAAAGACCTCAGGGGCCTTACAGTCCATACAGTGTCATGACAGCATACAGGGACTACGCAAACAAATACAGTGTCTATTTGCCAACGTTATTTATCTGTACTGGTTTGTTTCTTTTTACAGTTTGTGTGATGGAGGGTGATAATTATCACTGTTTTGACAGGACTGTTTCCGTTTGGAAGAATCCATCATGTGTGTGTGTGTGTAAAAGAGAGAGAGAGAGAGAGAGAGAGAGAGAAACAAAATACAGGTTGTGGTGATGAGTGAGGAGTAAGTGGTAGGTGTAGTGATGGTGTTGTTTGATGTAGGGAGCAGTATTTGCTGTAAGGGTGTGCATGTTTGTGTGTGCGTCTTTGTGTATGTGTGTGTGTGTGTGTGTGTGTGTGTTACCATTCTGGTTTGAGTCTGGATGGGTTGTGACATGCCCCCATTCTGGAACCTTCCATCTGTGGCAGAATGCTGGGAATGCTTAAAGATCCCAGAGATATGAGATGAGGGTGGTGCTGATCAGCGTTTGTGTGTGTGTGTGTGTGTGTGTGTGTATGTGTGTGTGTGTGTGTACGTGTAGAGATATATGTCTTATGGTTTAAATCGTTATAACTTTGCCATTAAAGCACAGACTCAAGAAGATCTATCATAGTCCTCTAAAACTGATGTAAATAAATTTCTTTTGAGGTTTCTTGTTCCTGTCACTTTAAACAGGATGACTCTATTAATGCTCTATTAATATGTGTGTGTCTGTGTGTGTGTGTGTGTGTGTGTGTGTGTATATGTGTGTGTTTTAATGCTCATCCAGCCTTTTCTGTTGACAGGACTACCTCAGACACAAGTCAGGTTTCACTGATAGAACAGTTCAGATGATTGTGTTATGCAGTATGTAACGATAGAAAGGGTATCAGGCTGTTTGGGGGGTTATGTAAGGAGGTTTTGACAGACTTTTCCTTCACTAGGGGCGTGTGAAATAGTATGTGTTGTTACTCTTTCTTTTCACTGCAGTAGATGAAGGCATGATAACCAGAGTGAATTCCCCTGTCATAATTCACTGTTTCATACAAGTGAATGTGTAACTGCCCTTACTTCAGATTTTTATAGACGCTGAGGGCTACAGCCCTGCCAGAGCTTTTCATTTCAGCTCCACAAGGACAACTTTCAGACATAGCAGTGATAGCAGTGTTGATAAGAACACAATGTCACTGGTATTGTGTCACGGATATTGTGTGTGTGTGTGTTAAAGGAAGACAGAGAGATATGTTAGAGGAGATATGTTTTTGTTTTTGGAGTGTGTTTCTGTTTCTTCTTTGTTTTCCTCCTTGTTTGTCTGGAAAGTAGAGGTCACCACACTGGAAGGTTCTGCCAAGACTGCAGAGCACAGAACAAAAGAATGGAGGACCTTTTATGAGAGGAGAGAGAGAGAGAGAGAGAGAAGGAGAGAAATGACATTAAATCTGTCCTCAGTTTTGACTTCAGAGTTTATGGCTTCAGTTCCTCTGAGGTGCTGTCAGTTGACTACTCTCTTGTGTTGCTAAATAGGAAGTACAGCCTGTTTAAAGAAGACAGGAAACCATGACTGTGGTCTTTATGTATGTGTGTCTATGTGCATGTGAATGTGTGTATTTATCCATGTGTGTGTGTGTCTGTATGTGTGTATGTTAAAGAGAAACGGAAACCGCCACTGTTGTGTGTGTGTGTGTGTGTGTGCTGGTGTGCACATGTGTATTAATGACAGAGGCAAGTGGTCTCTGTCTGGGATTAAAGTCTGTAACTGTGTGAAAGCAGAAGTCTGACAGCTATTGGTAGTGGAACCAACAGTGAACAGAAGTCTATATTCAGATATACTCCAAAAAACATAGTACAAGCTCAAATCTGTACTACAGCTCTGGTTCAATTTCACTTCAGTTCAAGGAATGAATCAATAACCTATGCATCAACCAGTAACTGTCTCTCAGTTTCTCATGGTAATTATCAGTTTGTGTGTTGGATATGGTTAATTTTGTCTTTCAATGCTGTATGGAGATTACTTATCCCACCCTGTGAAAGGCACACATTTCAGCGAATAGAACTGAAACAGTGTTGGTTAGTATATGTGTGTGAGAATCTGGGTTAGGGTTGGATCCACGTGGTCTGTTTAGACCAGCTGGCCCAGACTCTGCTGTGTCTAAGTCTGTTAGGACCAGAAAGCTGCTTGCTGCTGCAAAGCTTATTAATCTCTCTCTCCCTTTCTCTGTCTGTCCCTCATTCTCTCTCTCTCTGTCTCTTACCCCCCCCCCCCCCCTTACAAACACACACACACACACACACACACACACAAAATATGTGCTCAGGTGTGCATTGTTTCTGTATTTTGAGGCAAAATTTTGAGTAATTGTGGGTGAATTTCTGGAGGAAGTAAAAATTTGAGGAACACGTAAAGACATGTCTTTAAATAATGCAGAATTCTCTCTCTCTGAATGTGGTCCACAAGCCTGACTCACATGTTTTACTTACAGTCCTCAAGAGAAATGTTACATTAATGATGACAGTGGTGTGTGAGAGAGAGAGAGAGAGAGAGAGAGAGAGAGCGAGAGAGTATGTCTGTGTACATGTGTGTAGGTGTGTGTGCGAGTAGGGGTGTGTGTGTGTGTGTGTGTGTGTGTGTACGTGCATGCGTGTGGCTTTAGTGGTTGTTGGATCATGGCATGTAATGTTGGTGTTGACACTGTACTCTTCTGGTTGACTGGAGAGGAGAGAGAGATGTTAGTGTGAGATAACATTGGATAGCAGAAGAGTAAAAAAGAGGGAAGATAGTAGGACGAGATGGATGGGAAGATGGAAGCAGTGGATGAGGATGATAACAGAGACCCTTATCAGGAGAGAGAGAGAGAGAGAGAGAGAGATTCTCATGGATGAATGACCAGTCTGGGGTCACATGCTGTGTGCTTACATAACAACACTTACATGTGGGTTAACCCTTCTCCTTCTGGGCATGCTTCAGTGATAGGAAATGCTCTTACTGCCATCAGATATTCCCACAGAACTCTCCACTCATGCCATTTATGTAGAATCAGCTGTGCTCAGAAAACTTTTATTTACATTGTATACTGATTTTCTGCAGCATTGTCAAATATTTGTTACAATGCACAACATCTTCAGATCCATACAGCCTGGATAAACAGAAGTAGAGAAAGCAGAGGTCTTGAGGTGAAAGGGTAGAGGGAGGCAAAGTCAACATGCTGAGGACAACAAAAAAGAGAAAGAAAAAACAATTATTTATTTATCCTGTACCCTGTATTTGACTAGCTATTTATCCCGAGAAAAACAGGTTTCAGAGTAGTTATGCACAGTAGATTTGCTAATGTCACATTCATTCTAAAAAAGTTAAATGTAGTTATGCACAATATGTTTGCCAATGTTAAATTAATGTTAAATGTCAACTTTATGGGAAAAAAAAGTGTTCGTATGCTCTAATTGTCAGCCATCAGAGTAAGCTGACCTAAGAGCAGTTCCCTGTTCTGAGTTTAGCACCACTGATTTAGATGTGTGTCTTTAGCTGTCTTTCTGTCTGTGTCTTTACCTGTCTTTCTCGCTGTTCCTCACAGGTGGGCTTTGCAGATCTGAACTTAGCAGAGTTCGCAGGCTCTGGCTCAACTGTTCGCTGCTGCATACTGGAGGGCTATGACACCAAAAACACACGCCAAGACAACTCTATCTTAAAGGTGTGTGTGTGTGTGTGTGTGTTTGAGAGAGAGAGAGAGAAAGAGACAGACAAAAAGACATACATAGACAGAAGGAGAGCGATTAGTAAGAGAGTAGTGTTAGGCTGAGCACTGTTGGGCTGCAACACCAAGATTTGAAGGTAGTGTAGCTGTGTGTTCAGGTTGTGTGTGTATACATGAGTACAGTCGGTGTACTACAGAGCTTCTGCACAAATAGCACAAATGCAAAAACAATGCTGTTCTAAAAGGGTGTGTGCCTGTGTGGAGTGTGTTTGAAGATTCCATGTAATCTCTGTCTCTAAGCTGCATCTGTCTGACTCTCTTATGGGTGTATGAATGGACAGATGTAATCATCCTTTTAAATAGATGTCTTAGTTTAAACAATCCCTGTTATAAAGTCTGATTCACAGTTTTGTCTGCACTTGGTTCTCAAAAAAGAAAATCTGTCTTAAAACCCTCTTTTCATGTCTGGGGGAAACCTTTTTTAGGCAGATGACTCACCTTTGTTAACCAAACTTCAAGTACGTCCAACTATTGTAACAACATTGCGAGAGTTTCACAGTAAGGATAATGTTGCTAATCTTTTTTTCCCCAATTAAGGTCACCATTGGTATGACTCTACTGTCTGGAGACCCCTGCTTTAAAACGTGAGTTTTTGTCCTCCACACATGGGGAACTGTGTTTTGCAGTATGCTTTCTCCTGTGGCGCCCCCACCTGGTGAATAGTGTGAAGCAGATATGCACTGCCTTTACCGGGTCTGGCAGATGTATTTATGTTAACAGAACACCAAGAAAATCAGATGGCTTAAATAAACATGGGTAAATTTATTTACAGTCTTGTAATTACATAAACTGCTATAGGCTTTGAAACTTGTAGTAACTCAAACTTGGCCTTAAATCCACTCAAAAGTACTTTCATATTAATAGATTAATTTGTTACATGGATGGAGCGAGATAAATTTTGTTATCCAGTTTTATGAAGCTAAGGAGGAAACTTAAGAACCAAAGTCAGAGTTTATACTGCTTGCCCTGACTGATGTATGATGGGTTATGTGTATGGTGGTTTTTTTCCAGACCCACAAGCACAGCGAAAACCATCTCTATCGTGGGGCAGCAGGACCCCTCTCTGCAGCTGGACTGTAAGGGGGAGGGCACTGAGGCCAACTCAACTCCACCCACAGGCATCTCTTCTGGTCGTCAGCTCAAACCCCAGTCACCTGCCACCAGCACAGGTACAGGTTTTACCCTGCCTAGTTCGAACTACAGACTGTGACTGTGTGGCATATTTTGGCAGGAAATTTTGCTTTTGAAACATGTTTAGAGCTGATATTTGCCTGCATGTCGTGTGTATGTGTGTACATGCGTGTACATGTGTGTGTGCATGTGTTTGTGTTTGTATTTGTGTGTTTGTGTGTGTGTTAGGTCCAGGTTTGGAGGGTTTGGATGAGAGTTTGTCCAGTCCAGATGAGGTGTTCCACACGGGTCACTCTCGTAACAATAGCTATGCCAGTCAGCACAGTAAAGTATCAGGTAAGACTGCATGACATGGGTACACATAAGCAGGCAAGAGGGGAGGGAGAAAACACAACAGACAGTGATAGGCTCTGTCCATTATGACTGACAGGCGTTCTAGCAAACTATGTACAAACGGCATACAAAGTACTAACTGAGCTAGAATGAATAGTGAAAACCTCTCAGCTAGACTTAGAAAGACACCAACACACCTTGAAGCTATGTTTATATGGACAAGAAGCAAAATAAATATGTAAATAAATATATTAACACGTGATCTAGAATAAACATGTGTATATCCGAATATCATAGCAAAAATATTTAATATATATTGCAATATATGTGATGTATCATACGTATATAATATTTCATCTGATTATCCACCAGAAACCAGCAATCATATAAATGTGGTTCATAATAGTCAGAAGTAAGAAAAAATATTTAGCCTCCATACTCGTCCATGTATAGCTCTATTCATTAGTATCATTTATTGTTGTTTAAACGGAAATAAAATGTGTTTTGTCAGGGTACAGCACAGGGCACTCGCGCTCGTCCAGTCTGACGGATCTCACACAGCACCGCCGAAACACCTCTTCCAGCAGCAGTGCCTCAGGTGGTGTTACTACGACAACCGAAGGAGGCGTGGATGCAGAGAAAGAACCTGTCCGTCCAGAGAGACCACCGCGTCCCCCGCCCCCACGCCCCAGCCTGCTCCCCAACAGACCCTCCAGGCAAGCCCTCACATTAGACTGACTCATACATTATCTGTCATCGTAGGAAGGTTCATGTTATTTAGCGGCTCTATGTTTGGCTCAGATGCAAGAAGCCTTCTGTTGTGCATCCTGTCTGGTCAAAACACTCTCTAGAACCAGTACTGCCACTGAGAATGATCAATGCAATAACATCAGTCACCAGATGACACTGAAAAACAAATAACAGTTTTCTTGTGCAGTGTCATATTATCACTGCAGTGATTGAGTGAATGAGATTTAGCGTCTGGGTGGCATTAATGTTGTACTCTGAGTTCGTTGTGTGGTCTGGTGGTTGGTTGGTATTATTTGGGTTGATATTTGTTGAATGTGAGGGCTGTGGTCTGGGTTGTGTGGTTAGTGGTAAAGGGTTGGTTATGGGCCACTTTGTTCTGATGCCAGTCCTATTCCAGTAGAAGGAAGAAGGATACAGTGGAGAGCCATCCCACCCGAGTGGACGACACACGTATCGATGCTGATGACATCGTGGAAAAGATCGTACAGAGTCAGAACTTCACAGATGTCAGCAACAACGAAGGTTGGAGAAAATCCGGACACATATCAACTGTAGCACACATACAGAGACAAAGCCAAACTAAAGCAATCTTTTTGAGTGGTTTCAAACTGAGAGCACAAGGCAAATGAATTATGATGTCATCATTATCAATATGATTTTTATGATTTTATCATAACTGGTTATAATGCTGTTTTTAACATTTTGATTATGACATCATAATTGCAGTTCGGAGTATTAGTTGAATGTTCCCCTCTCTCTCTCTCTCTCCCTCTCTCTCTCCCTCTCCCTCCCTCCCTCTCTCTCTCCCTCTCTCTCTCTCTCTCTCTCTCTCTCTAACAGACAGTAACCTGTGTCTGTTTGTCAGTAAGGATGGCACTACTGCTCTCAGTGGTATTCAGCTGGCCAGCAGGTGAGACACGTAACTATTTAACATTTAAATTTTTAACATACCACACACCAGCATTCACTCACTTTGTGTTAGCATCATCTCCTTCTGTCTCTCTTTCTCCTCTCATTTCTTCATTTGCTACCTCAGGATGTCAGCTGGAGTCTATGAACCAGTTGTGATAGAGAGTCACTAATGTCCTGGAGACACTTGCTACAATACATTTCTCCCTCTTTTATCTGGATGTGCTGAAATGAAGAATGGAGGAGAAAAAAGGAGATAAGAGGGGAAGAAAAACACAGCTGTCTGTGTTTTAATGATTTTTTTGTGTGGTGTTTCTGTGTGTGTATCTGTGTGTGTGTTTCGGATTCTGATCAGGATCACTTTAAAACACTCTGATAGCGTAATGATAACACAATATTTACACTGTTATATGAACATAGTAGGTATTGGGTGGGAAAATTACATTATTCAGAGGTTACTGCAGAAATGTAATTTTTTTGAGATAATACTTAATGGAAATTGAGAGTGTATCAACTACTTGAAATGCCAAAAGGCATGGCAATGTGGGAAATGTAGTCCAACACTGTGAAAAGCTGTCATCTGGATCCTATTTATAAGAAATGGCAGTCCCAAAAATATAGCCAAGGTATTTTTTTTGTTTGTTTTTACATTTAAACTTTAATAACATTTAATATACTATTTAAAGGGTACATATTTACCTATAGGAATAGTTTATGCATTTCAAAGAAGAGAAATTTGTGAAGATTTTAAATAGTCTAAATTTTAGATATCCTATATTTCTACATTTCAAGGGACATGAATCAAACCAACAAGGGTATCGTTGTTACAGACCACTAAAGTCCATTGTTAGAGTTAGGTATAAATATTTTCTTATTATCCACTTTAGATTATTCATCTCAAAAAGAGAACCCAGGACCGTGGTTACTGGTTGGCTCTCTGGGGCCCTTATTATGGGGTATTACTGGGTTGTGAATGACAGTCTCAGCAGATGTTTCACATCTGCCTGTACAGCTGGCTGTACAGTATGTGTTTGTGAAAAGGCATTGACAGATGTTGGGTTTATGGCTTTTTGTCATTCCTTATATGTATACGTGTGTATGCATGTGTGTTTGTTTATGTGTTTGTATTGATACCAGTGTGCATGTGTGTGTGTGTCTGTGTGTGTGCATGCGCGTGTGGTAGATATACAGGTTCAAACACACCAGCTGGATTGGTGATCAACATACTTGTTAACCACATGTGGAGCTGTCTTTAATGTTCTGATTGAAAGCGTTGATCAGTGTCTGTTGGAAATGTTAAGCAGTTGAAAGAGTGAGTCACATTCACACTGTTTTGCCTTTGTAACTTCCAAAGCACCTGATTTGTTTTAGGAGAGTATAGAGTCCTCCACCATGCGTCTTCGTGTGTGTGTGTGTGTGTGTGCGCGCGCACGTGTTCTCAATGCAGAAGATGTTTTCCTGGCTGGGCTCATGGGAACCTTCTCACATCTCAGTGGATCTGAGAGTTTTTAACAGGGAGAGAGAGAGTTGAAGCTTGAGCAGTAACGAGCTTGTGGCTCAAAGTTGGATCTGTTTAAATGTTTTTCAAAAGCAAAGTGCAATGTGGGTGTAAATCTTCTATAACACCCAAGTCTGAGTCTTCAGACTAACTACTCCTTATAAATCTTATTGCCCCCAAACGGATAGAAACTAAACACTACAGTCCCATAGTTTGAGATGTCAGGGCTAAGGCAGATATGTCTGTCTGTGTGAGTCCTGTATTCATCAGCCTGTTTTGCTTCTGTATGTTTACAAAGTGAGCGTATGATGTTAAAGGTCACATTTTTTGCTTAAAAAAAGTAAATATGCACATTAAACTGAGCATAGAGAGAAATCTCTCATATTCTAATTCAAGCCTTCCCAAGAATTTTAGGCTCAGTCCTCTAAAACAACATTGTATTTGGTGACTACACGGTTATTAGATGGCCTTCTTAAGACTTAAATCTATTAAAACCAAACTGGGTGTTTGGATGAATGAGATTGTGGAAATGCATTTTAATTGCTTAGCGTGATTCTAGTTCATTAATGGCGCATTGCAGATTACTCCAGCTTTAATTCGTTCAGTAGAACTTAATGATGCTTTTCCTCTTTCTACATTTTTTCTGTCGAAATTCCTTTATTTTCAAACCAGCGGGCTGGTTTATTTGAGTTTGGTCTCAGTCTTAGTTGTGTGAACTTATGGCCATAATTTTCTTACTAAAATCCTAAAATTTCACATTCATACAGTTACTCCTTATGAGAAAATTACTGGTTCTTTTCATAAAAGGGGTGGAGTCTCTTGTTGAACAAATTCTTCTTTTTTCCTTTATACTTGACTGTAACCTGTGATTTAAAAAAAAAATAACAATATAATAATATTATGTGTTGTTGCTGTTTCTGTGAAATGAAATGATTATTATTTCTAGATATTAAAATGATATAAAATATACAGTAATGCACAGCAGGACAGGTTAATGTAATCTAGTACTTATTTCATCCTGTATTATTCCGCATTCTGGAACTATGTAATCTACTTACAACAGATAATACACAGATCTGAAGCTCAAAGTCAACAGTACATTTTAAATGTTGGGAACAGACTTGTGCAGTCCTTATTCACTCTGGTATGGCTTCTTCTGGAATGTTCTGAGCATTGAACCTGAGCTCAGCAGGTTCCTCCTGGCACTGTACAGATGTTGTTCCTGTGGTGTCACAAAAGCTTATATTCTGGTTTTTTTGTTGTTTTTGTTTTTGTTTTTTGTTTTTTAAGGGAATGTAATGTAAAGAATTATCATGTGGGCCTTATAGATATCTGAAATGTCTGTGACTAAAAAAAAAGAAAGAAAGAAAAACCCCAAACAAACACATATACAGTTATCCTTGAATAACAACACAAAATGAATTATTCTGCAGCAAATAAGTGTTGATACCATTGACAAAACATCCAACATGACAACAGCACTTAAACCATGAAAACTAATAGGACTTAATCAGATAAATTACTACTACTTTTTAGTAACTTATGTTTTTTTTTATTCTCTGAAAAGGGATAAAAACCTATGCACTGTGGTCAGGCAGAGAGACTCCATTATAAAATGACTCTCTCTTGTCTCTCTACTCATCAGTGACTTTCTTAAAACTCAAATGAATAACATATATAATCAGATTTTTATATAAAATTAACAGTTCCTTTTCAGCTTATTTTACAAAGAGAATACTATTGAGATGGATCTATTTTCTCGTTTTCCAGAATTATTTTGTCATGTTTATTGAACACTCACATACACAGTTGATGTGATACACAAGCAGAAATCCAAAACAGAATCTTCCTCTAATTCAGTTTTAATGCACAATGAGGATTTGTTTTGTTGCATTAATTTTTTGTTGCATGTGTAAAAGCACTATGTTGTGATCTATCTGAATTATATTTCTACGTATTTGAATGTTTCATACTCTGGATTTAAATGTCTGTGGGGACGTCTATAAATGGGAAAATAAAGATAATATTTGAAGTTGTGAGAATCGGTTCCTCTCTGTCTTTTATTTCTTGACCATCAAAATGACTGTCCATGGAGAATCTCTGCTTGTTTTAAAACCAGAATAGGAAGGTTATATATTTCGACGGTTTTACATAGATATTGACTGATAGTTATTTCATTAGCAATGTAACCTTTAGTTATAAGCTCATCAACTAGACCAGGGTTGTCAAATTCTGGTCCTGGAGGGCCAGAGTCCTGCCGATTTTTGTTTTCGCCTCTTAGTTACCTGTTGATTTTCACCTTGAAAACAGGTGTGGACACTCTTCAGCCAATCAGAGATTGTATTTAGTTGGTCAACAAGAAAAACAGCAGGACTGTGGCCCTTTGACACCTGTGAAGTAGACTCACTGTGTAAAATGATGTAACATCAAGATACAGAATGAATCTTTTGGAAGGAAATGGAGAGGTTCTCATATGAACTCTAATACATACTTAACATTTATTCCTCTGTCTATCTATGAATCCATCCACCAATCATTCATTCTCCCTTCATCAAAGCAGTCTCCAGTTCTAAGACTGATTGATGAGAGACATTATTCGTATGTCATTGACATTATCTGTATCATCATTTACAGCTAAAACATGTGACTGCAACATTTAAATATCCTAAAATTTTAAAATATATAAATATAACCTATGCCATGTGATATAGCTTGCAGGGTAATTATTAAAATATTTTGTTTAGAATATAGATTGCGATTGATGCAGATTATTATCATTATTTTAATAAAATGAACCATTCATATAACTTTCAGTGAGTTCTACAATATAAATGTATAATATATCAAAAAGTATAACAATACTGCATTATACCAATCATAATACTAAGTATTACGCACGCAAGAGGCGACATCATCAGTAAAACTACATTTCCCAGCATCCCCTGTACAAGAACGTCCGGAAACTGAAATAGACTACGCGGAAGGTCTGGTAAATTGTGAAGTGACACGTTTAACATGGTAAGTGTTTCGGTTAGGCTACGTTCAGTTTTCCCAGAGCGTATTTATATATTGTCATGGATTAAATCGTGTCTAAAGGAAAATTTACCATACCTAGTATGTTCACGTTTAATGAACAGGAAACGGAGATTGTGCGGTTCATTTATAGTTACCCCAGGCTAGTGCTGATGTCAAATGGGGGCTAGCCAGAATGCTAATTATTGATCAGGTTTCATTCTTAATGTCTCCTCATCGCCCTTATTGCCTATATATCGCATTAATGAGGTCGTTTGAGGAGACATTTGGATACTGGAAGGTGTTCTGAATAATAGTTTACACTGGTAATACAACAGTGTAAGACCCCAAGCTGCCTAGTTTGCATTTCAGTCTTCCGACCCTCTCATTCCCATAATTAACTTAAGTTATATCTGTCTAAGGCGACGGGAGCGGATCAGGCTGTCGGCATGGGGCTCGTGGGCTTCAGCATCTTGCTGTTTGCCTATTACACCGTCTGGGTCATCGTATTGGTAAGTTTTAAGTCATGTCTAGTTTCTGTAGGAATATATTGAAATGTGTCATTCTCTGGGAAAACTGCCATTGGGGAAAGTACCACACCTCTGTCAAAGTCCTGAATGTGGCTGAATGTTTTACATCATCATTGCTTGTTGGGACATATGCCAGGGTGAATTAAGCACGTGAGTGTGAAAGCCCTCGAACCAGGTACACTAGAGACCCCACTGTAAAAAAAAGAATATGCCTTCCTTATACCCATACAGTGGTGGCAGGTGATTCACAGGGAAGGCATACTGATTGGTAGCCACAGTGCTACAGGTTCATCATCCTGATGTAGTGTACTACTTTTGTGTCCTTCAGTAAGAGGCATGACTCATTGTTTTGGCCCAGGAGCCCTGGAGCATAGTGCCCCTGCCCTCTCCCTCATCCCAAAACATCCATACGAATGAAAAACTCACTTCATTTAACCGAATATAGAGAGAGGCTTTCCTGGTTACATAAATAACTCCGAAATCAACACTGAACCTCTGATGTAAAAATGACTGATTATGATAAAGTTTGTCTGATGGAATTAAAGATGCTGAGTCAATACAGGATGGCTGGTGCTCAGAGCTACGGTGCTAGTACAGCGTGCCAGAAGACTGTAGTACGAGAAACTATGGACCTATAACAAATAGTACCTCATTTGACAAGACATTCTTTTCTTTATGTGATGAAGGACTTAACTTTGTTTCTTTTTCAGCCGTTTGTTGACAGCGATCACGAAATCCACAAATACTTTCTCCCTCGGGAGTATTCAGTCATTCTTCCAGGAGTTGCAGCATTAATTCTTATCCTGTGTATAGGTGAGTAGAAAAACCACACCAAATACAACTGCTCCTGTATAGGGCAAAAAATGTACAACCGTGATATAGTCTCACGGCACCTCTGGCACCTTTAATAGTGTTTTTAATAAATGCCCTTTTTTTATGAAACATAGACTGAACACAGTGAAAACTGTCTTAATGGGCATATTTAAAAGAGTTTAAGTCATTTGAATGTAAATAGATGTCATTTTTGTAAATAGACCTATAGTACGTTGCATTATTTGAAAATGATTTATTGTGTGAACGTGACTATTATGTTGAATATTTTAAAATTAAACAGAAATTTTAAATTTCCTGGAAACGAGCATACTTATGCATCCTCACTATTCTAGGAACCTTTATTGGAGTGGTCACCTGGAAGAATCGAAAACCTAAGAAAGTTGACTAGAGCCCTCAGAGTTCGTCATGCTTCTGCGAAGACAGAGACTGTAGATCCTTACATGCTAGTTACCAAACCTCCCCCGTCTCTCTTTGGAGATTTCCTGTTTTACGCCTTTAGACCATCACTCAAGATGGAGTCTGGACTGGGCTGTTCTGGAATGTTCTTCTGGGAGGCTGACAAAATGGCTGATGACTCTTTTAAAAACTACAAGACTGTGTGTGGAAGCCACTGCAGCACCAGCTCTCTGCTGTTGAAAGAGACATTGCTGCACTGCATAATCCAGCAGTGGAAATCTCATAGCTGCAGCCTTGACCATCAGCCAAAGATTTCTGTGTCCATCAACCAGTGAATGTGACTGATCAATGTATTTGCTATCTCTCTGCCCATACTGCACTCGATAAATGCTGGTTTAGTGCTGCTGTGGGGGTTGGTGATAGCTTCATTGTCAATAGTTTTAATTCTCGCTCCACCTTTCAAACTGCTGTTGTGTCAGGCACGTACTAGTGTTGCAGGGCTGTCTGTATTTGTTTTTTTGAATGTAAATAGGTCAAATTTAAGATGTATAATGAAAGACTGATTAAAAGGACTGAGATACTTGGCTCTGTTAAAACTGAATACAAACTGTAAGAGAATCTGAGAAATGTCAATGAATTTGTCCATCACAGTAAAATAAGTCCATCTGGCTCTATTTTTATATGCCATAATAAAGCAGTAATTCATTAATTGGCAGAAGTATTTGTGGTTTTTACCACTGTTAAAAATAACAAGAGATGTAACTTGAAATGTGTAATTATTTTTCTGAATTAGTATGATTATCATGCATATTTTACTACTGATATTTGAAATACTATTTCTTGAACATTCCAAGGCATTTTAAACAGATACTCCTTTCAGTTTTGGATGTGCTCTTCCGTAAAAGAAGTGTTAAGCTAAAAGCTGAGATATTTTTGGTTTCACATGTTTGATGTTGCAGCAAATCTTTTATGGTTAGTCTTTCTCTTCTCTCAAAAATTTGAAAAAAAAAAAACTTTGATGCCACATTAAAGTTTTCTCAATTGGAAACCACATGCTGTTGATTTGTCTGTGGAAAATTTGAGCATTGAGATAAACACACTTGGTCATCCACTGTGCCTTCCCAGGTGCGGGACTTGCCAGTCAGGATTTGAATTCTGCATTAAGGCCAATATAAACTGGGTCTTAATGATATTCAGACAGCTGTAGACTTACACACATACATCTGAAATGCATACATGTTCAATGTTTACACATATGTAATGCACAATTACTCAAGCAAGCAAGTTTTGGGCAAAATGACAAAAGAGCTACAGCTGCTGTGCCTCTCTTTTTACATCTGACTCAGCCGCCCCGCCCGTTAAGGGTCCACTGAGATCCATCTTTACAGTTGCTTGTTTCTGTTTTAAGAAGACTTAAAGGGTTAGGAAAGGTTGCGTATTACAAGAAAATTGACGTTAGCCGTTGGAGACTGCTATGAGTTACTGCGCACCGAGTCAGTTCGCTTGCTACTACAACGAGGCTCAAGTCTTTGTTGGATAGGGGGATGGAGGGATGAATGGATCCACTGGGGCTTCGGCTCACGCGCATCCATTGATAGATTGCAATGTTAACTGAAGGGAGAAAGAATGCGCTGATCTACCGGACCTGATTCTGCGGAGTCACCATGAGCCAAACGGAGGTAGGTATTTTTTCAACGCTTTTGAGTCTAACTGCCACTGTTGATGTTGGTAAAATAAAGAGACGTATGATGATAATTACATTAATGTTATATCGGTAATAAGTGTCAAACTTAAGATGTTTAGTTTTTCGGACCTGACGCGTAATCGATGGCTGCTTCTTCACATTTGCACTGTCCGCTTTCAAGGGTTGACCACTCAACATCGTTATATTTTTGTCATGATATTTATTCACACATGTCTAAAACTAACATGCTTTATAGACATGCAAAACTGCATAGCTTTTCAGTGGTCACTGTCAACGTGTTCAACATTATCCAGTTGCAGCGATAGGAAAACACCCCACCAGGCTACCACATAGCAGGGTCTGGGAGTTGTGTCGTGGTCTGGTCATCCATATGTGTGTTCATAAATATGTAGTTAAATACTGCAGTGTAAACGAGAAAGAAAAAGTTACAACTTTCCTCTGCTGTTATGCTAGCGACAGCAATCGAGTCAGCTGATTATCATTACGGAATACAAACAGCCCGTTTCTATGCATAATTTCCCCCATGAGGAAGTTATGGACCCTGATCCCAGTGAATAGCTTTAAAGAAACGCTCGTAGAATTCATTCCACACACCACTATCGCCTGTCCGCATTAAAACAAAGATTTCAATAGTTATTACATTATTGAACGCTTATACCTCAGTTTCTCTCTCTCTCTCTCTCTCTCTCTCTGTCTCTCTCTCTGTCTCTCTCTCTCTCTCTCTCACACACACACACACACACACACACACACGGGCACATATACTCACGGTTAGAGAGAGGTACTTGAAACAGTTTTTTTCCCTTTCGTCTTGGCCTGTTGTCAAGGAGACGTGGTTGGCAGACCATGGTCTCCGGGTCCAATTTACATATTTGAGTGTGAGGTGTAAGGCTTGAACCTATGGCACATAAATATTCAGTTTTAGCTCTGTGGTTGACATGGATTTGCTGTGTATTGCCAAAGGCAGCTATGCTGAAATCAGTATTTGACTATTAAAAGATTTTATATCATTGTACTGCACAGAGCAATTTGATTTTTATGTATTTACATTCTCTGAATCAGAGCAATCTGTGGCAAGGCATTTAATTTGATCTCTTCCTTAGAAACTCATTATACCAAAGTTATTTTACACATTAGGAATTGTCTAATGTAACTGGATCCTCTGAAAAAAGCTACCACCAAATCTTACTGTAATATGATGTCAGATGTGTTCTGCAGTATATAAGGTTGCTAAACTCTATTTGCGTGATAGAACGAGTGGAGTTTTGTGTGTATCCACGTATATATGTATTTGGGTTTGTGTGTTTCTAAACTCTTTGGACTTTGCTGTAGATGGAGTTGTCAGGGCCAGGGGTGGCTCAGCGTTCACGAACGGTGAAGAAGAAGCTTTGGGGGGGACTGCGGCAGCAGTGGAAACTGCTGGGACTGTTTGAAATCGACCAGCAGCATGAGTTCTACGGTCTCACTTGTATGATGAAGGAGGGGCTGTCTGCTGCCGTGCAAAACACAATTGATAACCCTCTGCCTGTGAGTACAACACACAGCACACTGCACACTCCATGAGCCCAAACAAACCCCTGCCCCCATGTCATCCCCTATCACTGTGTCCCAAACTCCTATTTCCATGTCATCCCCTAACACTGTGTCCCAAACTCCTGTCCCCATGTCATCCCCTAACACTGTGTCCCAAACCCCTGTCCCATGTCATCCCCTAACACTGTGTCCCAAACTCCTGTCCCCATGTCATCCCCTAACACTGTGTCCCAAACTCCTGCCCCCATGTCATCCCCTAACACTGTGTCCCAAACTCCTGTCCCCATGTCATCCCCTAACACTGTGTCCCAAAGTCCTGCCCCCATGTCATCCCCTAACACTGTGTCCCAAACTCCTGCCCCCATGTCATCCCCTAACACTGTGTCCCAAACCCCTGCCCCCATGTCATCCCCTAACACTGTGTCCCAAACTCCTGTCCCATGTCATCCCCTAACACTGTGTCCCAAACTCCTGTCCCCATGTCATCCCCTAACACTGTGTCCCAAACTCCTGCCCCCATGTCATCCCCTAACACTGTGTCCCAAACTCCTGTCCCCATGTCATCTCCTAACACTGTGTCCCAAACCCCTGCTCCCATGTCATCCCCTAACACTGTGTCCCAAACCCCTGCCCCCATGTCATCTCCTAACACTGTGTCCCAAACTCCTGCCCCCATGTCATCCCCTAACACTGTGTCCCAAACTCCTGCCCCCATGTCATCCCCTAGCACTGTGTCCCAAACCCCTGCTCCCATGTCATCCCCTAACACTGTGTCCCAAACTCCTGCTCCCATGTCATCCCCTAACACTGTGTCCCAAACCCCTGCCCCCATGTCATCCCCCTAACACTGTGTCCCAAACTCCTGCTCCCATGTCATCCCCTAACACTGTGTCCCAAACTCCTGCCCCCATGTCATCCCCTAACACTGTGTCCCAAACCCCTGCCCCCATGTCATCCCCTAACACTGTGTCCCAAACTCCTATTTCCATGTCATCCCCTAACACTGTGTCCCAAACTCCTGTCCCCATGTCATCCCCTAGCACTGTGTCCCAAACTCCTGCCCCCATGTCATCTCCCTAACACTGTGTCCCAAACTCCTGCCCCCATGTCATCCCCTAACACTGTGTCCCAAACTCCTGCCCCCATGTCATCCCCTAACACTGTGTCCCAAACCCCTGCCCCCATGTCATCCCCTAACACTGTGTCCCAAACTCCTGCCCCCATGTCATCCCCTATCACTGTGTCCCAAACTCCTGTCCCCATGTCATCCCCTAACACTGTGTCCCAAACTCCTGTCCCCATGTCATCCCCTAGCACTGTGTCCCAAACTCCTGCCCCCATGTCATCCCCTAACACTGTGTCCCAAACCCCTGCCCCCATGTCATCCCCTAACACTGTGTCCCAAACTCCTGTTTCCATGTCATCCCCTAGCACTGTGTCCCAAACTCCTGCCCCCATGTCATCCCCTAACACTGTGTCCCAAACCCCTGCCCCCATGTCATCCCCTAACACTGTGTCCCAAACTCCTGCCCCCATGTCATCCCCTATCACTGTGTCCCAAACTCCTATTTCCATGTCATCCCCTAACACTGTGTCCCAAACTCCTGTCCCCATGTCATCCCCTAGCACTGTGTCCCAAACTCCTGCCCCCATGTCATCCCCTAACACTGTGTCCCAAACCCCTGCCCCCATGTCATCCCCTAACACTGTGTCCCAAACTCCTGTTTCCATGTCATCCCCTAACACTGTGTCCCAAACTCCTGTTTCCATGTCATCCCCTAACACTGTGTCCCAAACCCCTGCCCCCATGTCATCCCCTAACACTGTGTCCCAAACCCCTGCCCCCATGTCATCCCCTATCACTGTGTCCCAAACTCCTATTTCCATGTCATCCCCTAACACTGTGTCCCAAACTCCTGTCCCCATGTCATCCCCTAGCACTGTGTCCCAAACTCCTGCCCCCATGTCATCCCCTAACACTGTGTCCCAAACCCCTGCCCCCATGTCATCCCCTAACACTGTGTCCCAAACCCCTGTTTCCATGTCATCCCCTAACACTGTGTCCCAAACCCCTGCCCCCATGTCATCCCCTAACACTGTGTCCCAAACTCCTGCCCCCATGTCATCCCCTAACACTGTGTCCCAAACTCCTGCCCCCATGTCATCTCCTAACACTGTGTCCCAAACTCCTGTCCCATGTCATCCCCTAACACTGTGTCCCAAACTCCTGCCCCCATGTCATCTCCTAACACTGTGTCCCAAACTCCTGTCCCATGTCATCCCCTAACACTGTGTCCCAAACTCCTGCCCCCATGTCATCCCCTAACACTGTGTCCCAAAGTCCTGCCCCCATGTCATCTGCAGTGCCTCAGGACTTTTAATTGTAGCTGCCAGTAATGATGTAGTTCAGTTAAATTTGATGAAGTTTTATTTGAATTGTATTTACAGCCAGTGGCAGGAAGTTTTGAGAGCATTTTTTTTAACTAACATTTTAATTATCTATTTTGATTAGAAATGACTATTTGATTTCCCATGGTATGCGTTATATACTGCATGCATTCAAAGAGAGAATAAATTAATGTTGTTTCATTTCAAAGACCAATACAGAGATTATGAATGAATCCCCACCTCTGGGAAATATTGTCCATCTGGTTAATATGAGCTTGCTTAACACAAGTGAACAAGGTAAAATTCAGCTGCTAAACCACATACGGATTGGCTTTAGCAGCTGTTCTTCCACTGGTGATGTCATATCTGTGCTCAGACACTTTCAAAGTCCTGCCTTGTCAGTTTAGAGTGCAGGTGTTCGTTTTGGGGAAAACCTTGTTTTAAACACTGTTTTAAATCTCAGTCACATGTCACATCAAATTATTGAAATTGTTTGCCCAGATATTACCAATTTACAGTGCAATTAAGTCCTTGAGAATTTTGATATCCACATGTCTCACAATTACACAGCAACTCCGTTACTTGCTTTTTATTGGTTGTTCGTTCTTTAATCTAATCTTTCTTCTGGGGATTTCATAATTATAAGACCATAGTTCTGAAATATTCTCAAAATTCCAATAGGCTTGATTTATTTAAGCCAACATAATTTTGTGACCAAAATTTATATTCTAATGAGATGATAATGTCTGAGATTAGTGTAAGAGTCACACCATGGCAGAGAACAACCTTCATGACAAATCTGTGTTTGGAAATTGTTGAATTACTATAATAACTCAATAATAATTACTTTAACTATAATAATTACTGTTATTATAAGGTTGAAGGAAAAAATTAGCATTATGGTGCATTCCTTTTGCTTTGATAGCTGGGGTCTAAGACGACAATAATTAGCATTTTCATAGCTGGTGCCGGAGGGAGTGTGTGAGGCTCCTCCCACCACCACAGAATTGTTTTTTTTGAAGGTAAAGAACACAATGGTGAAAAGATTCAAAATGAATGACCTGTTCTTTCAGACACCCTGAGCTGTAGGTAGATCAAAATGGTCTTGGTGTCTTCCATTAACCTGTAATTGTCCTGGGTTCAGACTCCTTAGAGAGGTCACTGTTTGAGTCTTTCTCTCCATGGAGACTCCATGCTCGTGGTGGTGCGGTGCTTTGAGAGTGAGGAATACTGAGGCACCAAGAGAACAGTGGAGAGTTTGTTTGATAAACACTATTGTTTCTTTCACAGGCGAAGGGGAGGATTTGAACAATACCTCTGTTTCTGTGTTACTGAGGCCTCCCACAGAGAGAAAGAGAAAAACATCATGGCAGGGAAGTTTCCTAACCATCAGAGAAAGCAGGAAGTGCTATTCAGGGCTTATACAATGGGTGCAGCTATGAACAGCCGTAGATTCTAACTCAGCAGTAGATTTTAATGACTCAATATAAGTTAGACAGACACCTTGTATCATATGACCTTTATCATGAATTTTTCATGGACGTATTTGACATGTCGCTGAGTGTTGATTCCCCAAATGGATCCTTGTTCTGAATTCTCAAAACGCTCCGTGTGTATTTCCAGATAACATGATTCAGAAGGCTATGAAGATACGTCGACTCTTATATCCATAATCAGATGTATGAATGCAAAGACAGCAAGACCCATACAGTGGTTTTAAACACATCAAATTACCCTCTATTTTACAGAAGAGTATGAAAGACGAAGAAGATTAAAATTATTATGCTTTGTTTGTGGGTTGCTATTGACATGGTGTTAGTGGAAACTTAAATGAGGCTTTGTTGGCTCAGTTGAACATGATGGAATTGCTTTGTTCTGCTCATGTGCCCTTGAGGTATACCCCTGTGCTCTCTCTCTCTCTCTCTCTCTCCCCCTCTCTCTCTCCCTCTCCCTCTCTCTCTCTCTCTCTATCTGTCTCTCTCTCTCTCTCACACACACACACACACACACAGACACACACACACACACACATTGATAAGAAATCACTTGAAATAATATGAAATAATATTTAGATATGAAAAATATTATCTCTTACTTTGAACACTTTGTTTTTGTCATGCTGAGATCACGGCAGGGTCACTTACACACACACACACACACACACACACACTTTACACACACACACGTGATGCTTTGTCACCATTGACATTCAGCCAGCTTACTCAGCAGTTCGGCTCACGTATGTGCTATCTGCTTTTCCTTACTCACAGTTCTCTCTCTCTCTCTCTCTCTGTCTCTCTCACTGTCTCTCTCTCTCTCTCTCTCTCTCTCTGTCTCTCTCTCTCTCTCTCTCTGTCTCTCTGTCTCTCTCTCTCTCTCTCTGTCTTTCTCTCTCTCTTTCCCTCTCTTTCTTTCTGGACTGACCTCTGTGCCTGAGTATACAGGACTACCTTGGATTTTGTGGGCTGTAAAGTTTGGACTTTGTGAATATTTGTGAATATTTGTGAGGTATTGTGAGGATATAAAGAAGCTGAAAATAGATTCAACCTGGAGGGCTAAATTTAATGGAAGGCCTGAACTAAACTTTTGTACAAAGCACTGTAAATAGAAAAGCTCTCTATCTCCAGTGGAGGGTTTGACACAGGTGTGTGGCAGAGAATTCCTTTGTCCCTGACTGACTCTCATGTGAATGACAGTTTGCCAACAGAGAGAAACTGTGTTCCATTTTTTTTACAGAATGTAGAAAGAAGACTTTCTCCTCCTTTTAAAGTGCTCTACAATATAAGTGTATATAATAAACAACACATTATATAGCAACATAATACAACTAATTAGTTTCATTCTAGGACAAGTAAAGTCTGCGATATATATAGCAACAAAGAGCAGACTTGAGCCAATACACGACCAGCTCTGACTCTTAGTCCAGATTGATCATTGTTTTTAAGTTCTACGGGTTGACAGATGACTTGGCTAGATCTGAGCCTCAGTATTGTTATACTGGTTTTGTGTGTTCAGTGCTTGATGGAGAGATATTCTTCACACAAGAATGGGGATAATCCCATTTTGTGTGACTGTATGTACTGTATATATCTATACAATTGCTATCATCTCTATTTCGCTCATTTTTTCTTTTCCTTTTACCATTTTGTGTGACTGTATATACTGTATATATCTATACAATTGCTATCATCTCTATTTCGCTCATTTTTTCTTTTCCTTTTACCATGTTTTTTTGTGAATAAGGATATTATATAGTCACAACACAGATGATATTAAAACTGAAAAAGAAATTTCTCTCTCTCTCTCTCTCTCTCTCTCTCTCTCTCACACACATAGACACACACAAACATACTCACACTCACTCACATTCTCTCTCTCTCTCTCTCTCTCTCTCACACACACACACACACACACATATGCACACACAGAGAGAGAGAGAGAGAGAGAGAGAGAGAGAGAGAGAGAGAGAGTGTTTAATGCTGTTTTTCTCTTTTTTATTTTAACTGATATCTGTGAAGTCTATAAGTTCTATACTATCCTCTAATATTTTCTTGTGTTTGTGGTGTATTTTTTCTTAAGGATGAACTGTCAGACACTGATTATAAAATGGAAGTCACACAGATTCATAAGGTATAATACACTTCTTTTTTCATGCAGTTCCAGACAAACTGAAATAGCAATTATTTAAGCAATTAATTCTGTTTAACAAAATGTGTACTGACCAGCAATATGCATGCTCTTTGCCATATGTAAAAATGTAAAAATCTGCAGTTTGAGTGTTTAAAGAGACCTTGTCCAAAGGTTTGTATGGAGGTTTGAACAGCAAAACTGTATGAATACATTAACTACAATTATAAACCCTTTTTCATGTACGCCTTTTGCCGTCTGTGTGAAGGATTTTAGGATGGAGACATTTGCTGGGCCTGTATTTGCAAGTCTGCGTCGTTCTTTGGGGATGACAGAGAAAGAATACCAGCATTCTCTCTCCTCAAGTGGCTGTTATCTTCAATTCATCAGCAACTCTAAAAGCAAAGCAGACTTCTTCTTAACGTGAGTCAGCAGTAATGTTATACACACATACTCACACCGACACACAGAAATACACACACATACACACACACACAGAAACACACACACAAATGTACACACAAACACACTGACTCACTCACTCACTCACTCACAGACACACAGACACACATGCACCCACACACGCATGTACGCACGCACACACGCGCACGCGTACACACACACACACACACACACACATAAGATGCACAAGACGCCCTCACTTTTAGTTCTCTTCTTTCTATTCTTCACAGGAACGACAAGCGTTTCTTTCTGAAGACACAAAATAAACGAGAAGTTCAGTTCCTCCTCTCCAACCTAAGGATTTACATGGAGCATCTGGAGAGATACCCACATTCTTTACTTGTCAAATTCCTGGGTGAGGAAGAACGAGAAGATGATGATGTCATAGGAGATTCTATAGAATGTTATATGGAATTAAGATAGAGTGATGTTATAGACAGAACTGTGGTATGAAGAACGAACCTTACATGGTTTCCAAGAAAATGCTCTGCTCAGTTTAAATCAAATGGAAGCTCCAAATGTAGTGTTTTTTTTCATTGAAAGTAATAAGCCTTTCTGTTTAATTGTTGCTTTGCTGGTTGCAGGAGTCCATCGTATTAAAATTCCCCATCAGAGGAAGGTATTGAATTTCAGTGTATTTTTGCCACGCAGTATGGTCGTGTTAAGAATATCATCAACATCAGTGTGTAATTTGTTGAGATGGTTGATATGTGTATGACTTTCCACAGAAATACTTCATTGTCATGCAGAGTGTCTTTTACCCTGATGACAGAATCTGTGCCAGGTAAGACAGGGAGACCACTCTGCTCTCTAGCTATATGCTGAAAATTTCCCCTTTTCATTTGTTCGTGTCCTCACTTACTTTCCTATCTTTGCTCTATGTCTGGTTAAAAATTTTCCCACAAATTTACCGGCGGTCAGTTGAATCTAGTGTCATTTTAGAATACACAAACACTTTTTTATGTTCATATAATCCAAACTCACCAAAGTAAATGTAATTATGAAAGCATCACGAAACAGCGTTATCTTTAGGGGTCTGATTGTAATAATGTTGATATTAAAGCATGTAAGATAACTGTGACGTGATGTGTGAAACGTTTACACTGGTAAACACTGACTGAGCCAGGTAACTGGTTTGTTTTTGAGTATTCAGTTAAAGAGAATTGTCCTCTTTATACATTCACTCCAGCTCTTGTTTCCTGCACCCATTTCTATGCTTCGTGTTTATTAAAAATGCTAGATGTCAAGGCATTGCTTAGTGGATATTCAGCCAGTCATATTTTGCCATGTTGTCACTTTGCCTTAACTATTGTGTGTTCTGAAAGCTGTAGTAAATCAGGCTGCTGCATTGTAATGTATTTCAGTGAAAATACATTTTTAATATTAAGATTAAATATTAAATGAACATGTGGTGCCCCTGAAAAAATGGGTTATCTGAGCCATTTGCAGGCAGCATTTTGTGAAGAATAAGTATTAAATTAATCAGTTAATACATAATTACTTTAACCATATTATCAAATAAATGAATTAATGAAGACATTTATGCATTCATTCATTATGTATTTATGTAGTTGAAATCTCTTTTAAACCTGATTTGTCTTTTCGAAGCTCAGTAGTTCTTTCCCATGTCTAATGGGAGTAGTATCAGCTAGAGTCAGGCATCAGACCACCAGAGGGAGATCAATTCATCCATTAATCCGTCTTTACGAATTGAAGAATAAAAAAGACAGCCTAATCCAATCTTCAAGCTCCTCTGTCAACTGGTGGAACACAGGACTTAATTTAACATTTCAGCTCTGACCCCAACCCTCGAGGGTGTCGCTCCGAACACAGTCCTAACTTAAACTACACCACCATCTCAGTCTCTTCTTACGACGTTACTCCTCTGAGAATCCTCTGGCAATCCTTTCTTCCCTTCCCTGTTTTTTTTCTGCAGGTATGATATCAAGGGCTGTGAGCTGAGTCGTTGGACCGAACCAGCGCCAGAAGGCAGCCAGGTCATTGTGGTTTTGAAAGACTTAAATTTTGAAGGCCAGTTCATCACACTGGGTATGTATACCAAACCTGGGTTATAAAGAGTTGTAAATGAACTCTCAGTTTTTAAATTGTACAATAAGTACACTTTAATGCAATCATGAGAGGACTTGTAAACAATGCCCTTGTGTGAGTAATTGTAACAGTCTAAGGGTTAATGAATGTAAGATAACTTCTGAAATGAACTTCAGGTGAAGGGACTTTTAAACAGGAAAAATCAGCACTTGTAGATTTGCTGTATAGTAAAGACTGCAGCAGTATTGACATCATGACTGGAAACTTTTTGAATGCTGTTAGCCAGATAAGCAACTGAAATATGTGGTTTGTAATGTGGTGGTGTAAAGTTACTGGTGATTAGAATCTGGTTCTCTAATGAAATATTCATAAAATTCAGTCATGCGCTGTGTGACACTAACATGGTCAAGAACTTTAATTTAGTGACAAATGGCCTGGTGTAATTTTCCACTGAGATTATAGCTCCATTTTTAGAAAAGCTGTATGATTACTGATTGTGTGTGTGTGTGTGTGTGTGTGTGTGTGTCTGCGCGTGCGTAGATCAGCAGCGTGCGTGGCTGGTGCGTCAGGTGGAGATAGATACTGCGTTTTTGCAGCAGCTGAATGTGTTGGATTACAGCCTCCTGTTGGCCCATCAGCCCCTGCACCAGGATGAGCGTCACCAGAGCCTCTCGTTCGCCACACTCATCATGCGCACCAAAAAGTAAGGATTTTTCACTTCACCTGTCTACACTCGTTTTTCTGCCTCACCTTCCAACACTCAAAATTCTCCCCACACTTTTTCTTCCGCAGCCTCTGCCTCTCTCTCTCTCTCTCTCTCTCTCTCACTTTCTCCCTCTCTCTCACTCTATCTAGTTATCTCTGTCTGTCTCTTTTTTTCTCTCTGCATGTAAATGAATGATTGGCTGTGTCCCAGTACACCTGAAAGCTCTTGCTCACTGTGAGGAATGCTGAGTTCACTTGTGTCTTTGAGTCTTGAGTCTTTGTGACAGAATGTCTTTGTCATGACTGCATCCAGGAGCCCAAAAAGAGGCAGCTGCAGTGATACTGCACCCTACTGGTTGAGTTAGGTATTATTGTGGTTTCAGAATAAGTGTCCTTTGTGTAACTGCTGACCTAATACAGCCTTGTGTCCGAAGAGGGTCTGTCAGAGCAGGGCTGCTTAACATTTTGACTGGAGGTCTGACCTTAGCCTTTGGAAAATAATAACAGGATTTTACCTTAATGTTCACTTGTGTTTCTAGATCCTTCTCAAACCTTACTACACCACGAGGAACCAGCAGGCATGTAGAGCAACCCAATGTCTAGCTCATGTTGTCGCCTGCAAAAAGCAGCTCAAAAAAAATTAAAGCACGGCATTAAAAAAAAAACATCTACTAATAACTATAACCACATTCTGAAATGCTTGCAAGTGTACTGTTATCAATTCAAAAATGTCTTATCAAACTAACACATAATAACAAAACATGCCTCAGGTGGAAATGTTGTGAATGCGGTCATGTGTGTGGATGCACTGCACAACCTGTTTTGTATCCAGGTCTAATCTGACCCACCTGAACCTAATCATCACTGACTTGTCAGGACTTGGAATTGGGGAATCACTGTAGAGTGTACAGTGTAGAGTGTTGGGGCAAAAGCCTACATACGCCATGTCACAACTGCTTGTTTCCAATCTAACAGAACCAATGTGTTCCAGATCACATACTAGCCAACAAGCCATAACTGAACAAATTTTCATTCAAGTAAACATAGGATTAGGCACCATGTTGTCTTTGTTCCTTAAGGCTATTTCTCCCCTCCCTTGTATGTTCTAGATCTGTGAACGCTGGATCAAGCCCCACTCATGAGGGAACACCCACTGTCCCAGGGGTGGTGCCTGAGGAAGACTCCACTTTGCTGGTGTCAGAGACAGACACTGGGGGTTTGACAGAGTGCCACATCATGGAAATGCATGGTGCCAGTGGTCGGGAGGACGCTGCCAGTCATCACGGAGAGTCGAGCCGATTTGGTGCTGATTCTGCAGAACTGAGGGAGTTCCAGGCTCAGAACCGGAGACTCCTGCCCAACTTTAAGAACCCACTGCATGTCATTGATGGACCAGAACACCGTTACTTCGTCGGGATTATCGACATCTTCACCGTTTATGGTTTTAAGAAGAAGCTTGAACACCTTTGGAAGAGACTCAGATACCCTGGCCAAAGCTTCTCCACTGTCAGCCCCCCAGCTTACTGCCTACGACTGTGCCAGTGGGTACAGGACCATGCCAAATAGATGGACAAGTGCAGCGTTGGGGGTATAGTGGCATCAGCAGTGAGTCATAGCATGTAGACAGAATATATGAGGATGGATGGCTTAAAGACCACATACATACTGCTCAAAGAGGGCCCACCTGGTGGATGCCAGGACACCCCCACACCACAGCACACCCACACACACAGACACACACACAAAAAACTTATCAGGTTGATCAAACTATGCTAAAACTGATCCATCCTCTCTGGTGTAAAATCCAGCTCATCAGTCCATGAACCGCTTTACCATCTCAAGCTGGTTTCAAGCTGTGTTTTGGTGGAGGTTAGCTGGTAGCTGGTATTGGCAAGATGGTTCCACGCTGCTTACGAGTAAGAACAGCCTTGGCTGGTTAGCGAATTACCGTCAGGTTTTCCCAGCTGCCAGTTCTAGTTGGTTTGATGACGGCCATTAGCCAGCCGCACCCGGTTTACAAGCCACTTACTATGAGCTTTGAATTCATGGAAAAAAGCTAAGTAAAAGCTATTCTAAAACCTGCACAGCTGTAATAGTTCTTTAAGATACAAAAACAACAACGACAACGACAAAAACACATACAAGATTGTGCATAATTATTTCTCTTCACTTTATAACAGCTATTACACTAAGACTAACAAAGCTAAGTAACAGATCATTCAATAATAATAATAATAATAATAATAATAACAATAATAATAAAATTTTAAATCTGTTGTCCTTCCTTGTCTTATATGCTAATAACTGCAAGATAAAGTTGTTTTGACCTGCTTCATTAAGGTAGTTGATAACCCAAGCTGGTTCACCAGCTAATCGTGACCCTCTTATCAAAGCTGGTCTACAGAACTTGATCAGGCCGGTTCACCAGGCAACCATGTACACAGGAGCTTGACCAGGATGGCTCACCACTTCATCTGATATATTACCAACTGAACCATGAGAACATCAGCACCAGACCAGTTTTACTAGCTGAGACACAGGCTGGTATGATGTTGGATTTTACAACAGGACTCTCAGAGACATCACTTGTCAACTGCCTCTGTTTCCATGTTTCATCACATTGTCCAGAGCTACATTAATATACATACTTTTTGTATGATTACAATGTTATGGCTGAATAAAAGAGAGATGAAATTTTTTTCAAAGTTTGTGTGACTCATGGACAGGTCAAAGCGGCACAGTTTAGGGGGTTTAAAAAATAAATAAAAGTTTACTGTTAATGGGGATTTTTTCATATCACTAAAAGCTTGTAAATGGTAGGCAGGCCATGTTGTTTTGTTTTTCTCAGGTGCCGTAAAATTAGGCTGTAGGTTGTTAGGCATATTATATATACATTATAGACAGCCAGGGCAGACCACTTACATTTACGTATGATTTGTCAGTCTTCAGTATGCAAGTGATCACCGAGTATAATTAAAATCTTATATAATGAAGTTGTGTGTTGTGATGATGGGCCATCTGGTAGACTTAATATCCAGGGTGAGTAGACGATCGCCGATATCACGGATGGAAAACCGATTAAGAAGGTGGGTAGTGTTCGAGTTCCCAGCCTCACAGTACGGTCCTGCGCGAGCTGGGGATCTCATTGCAGGGATACAAAATAAGCCGATGCTGCGGAACCCAGTCGTACGTACAAGCTAAAAATCATGGATTTCAATGTCAAAAAACTGGCTTCTGATGCCGGGGTTTTCTTCACACGGGCTGTACAGGTAAAGTCTTTCAAATTTTTATTTGTATTCCTCTGCTGTTGTAGAGGCAGTCTCCTTTAGCCGTATTTCTCCTGAATGACAGATGTAGACGCTTTCGTATGGATGGATGACCGATGTCTCTCCCAGCTACCTCCAGCATTACATTTCACTCATTCTTTACCCACTTACAGTCTTGACTATGGCGATATACTCTCAGCGCGTCCCAAACAAATTCACAAACGGGCACATTTAAGCGTTTCCCTCCAACTCTTCTAGGGGAATTTCCACGTTTTCTTCGCCATTGTAAGCCGATAAAGACCTAGCTAAGCCTCTATCTATTATTTATGGCTGCTGTGGACCGTAGCGCTCGAGGTTGCATGTGACAGTGACTGCGATACGAGATCACCGCTCCCTGTTTTACCCATCACAACAGACATACGTTCGACACTTAACTTATTCCAATGGCCACACATCACCACACATTTGACTACCTGAAACCCTGTGTCTTAACTGAACCGATGTGTGTTGGCTCAAATGTTTCCTGCACGATATTTCACCGTATGAGTCAGTATAGGTTTCTCTTATTATTATTATTGCAGGGTGTTTTTTTCCTCAGCCCTGGAATTTTAAAGCAGTAGCAGTTTGGTTTTGGCTAGTTGCAGAATTTCCATGCGTTGTGAAAGGAGTAATCATGAGTAATCATCTGAGTAATCAGTTTCTATCCGGGATCCTGTATTATAGTGTAAATATGAGTAAGCTGTAGGCCTATACGTGCAGCCGCTGTAGTTGAATACTGAAAAATTCTCGCACCTCTACCACTTTTCCCCGAACCATCATTGAAACTTTTGAAAAATTTTATCTCTCACTATTTCATCCGGAGAAAAGTTGTTCAGTGGGAACCCATAACCCCGTGGCATTATGTGTGCCTAGGAGTGTGTTCATTGCCAAACAGGCGCTGTGTGTGTGTTTTGACACTATGTAAACAGCATGAGAGGGTTAATTCTTTACATACTGATTGCAGAAGGGCTTTTTAATTCGCAAAAGCAAGCAGATAAGCAAAGATGGAACAAAAAGGTGTCAGGCACATAGACGTGGGACTGTGTTAAAAATGAGAACAGCCCTAACTTCTGTCTTCACTCTCGTGTTCACTGCTCACATTACAGACGACATGTGATGTTGGTTCTGGTTGACGGTTTGTGTGTGTGTGTGTGTGTGTGTGTGTTTGCAGCAGTATCCTGCTAGCTAGTTTACAGGCCTACTCAGTTCTCTCTTCGTCAGCATGGGCTTTCCCCCTATGCGAGCAGAATATTAAACATCACTTAGTTATGTTTATTTCTGTATTTATCTGTTCTGCTCCCAGTGAACAAGCTCTGGTCACTTTCCTCTGTGGGTCAAAGGTCACTCAATTCAGCAAGCGACAACAACCAGGAAGAACTGTGTCCTGTTTTGAGGGAAACAGTTTGAAATATGCATGTGTCAGTTGATTTGTGGTGTGTGTGTGTGTGTGTCTGAGAGAGAGAGAGAGAGAGAGAGAGAGAGCGAGCGCGAGTGCCAAAGCCTTGTGATATTCCCACATTAACTGATATTTTGGTTTTTGGTGCCCAGGGCTCTGTTGAATGCCAGACTGACTTTGCTCCACCAAGGTCACTGAGTCAGCTTAGTCAGCCTACAAAAGTTGTTGAAGCCTTGATGCCTGTTAAAACCTTATGTATTTGGGATAATTAAAGGGTTCCAAATGGTACAATTTTTGCCAAACCCATTGCTCATTTGACACAAGTCAAAATGTGAGCGTCTCCTGATGTAAACATATGACAGCCCTTTGTAATACTTTCCTCTGCATGTATTCATTCATATTGTAAAACTATAAAAAATGTATTTTGGGGATGATTTTTTACTGATACATAGGGCTGGTCTCTCATTAGATAGACAGGAAGATTTACTCCTCTCTGTCACCTTCACTGTCAGATGGAGTGACAGGTGTTGCCATCCAATCACTGTTCTCTTTTAAGCAGAGTTGGTGGGAGTAAATAAAGATAGATGGAATTACTGTGGCTGGCTCTTTGGGATTATTTGTGGCAGAACAAACTGTGAGAGAACAGTCTACAAGGTTATTTGACCGATTTGTATATTACCACACAGTGTAGTCTGTACATTTTTTGCCTCATGCATTTAATTTACATTCTTTCTCCACACAAGATGGTTATACTCCATCTATCTCTTTATTTAAACTGCTAATGAGGCTATACACAGAGAGAGAGAGAGAGAGAGAGAGAGACATGACACCACTGACTTTTACCACTTTGTGCTAAGCTCATTACCTCCAGCAGAATCTTATTCACTTTTTCCAGGAACACAGCTTTTTAAAAACAAAGCTTGATTTTTAAAAATTTATGTCATAATTCCCATTAGTAAGAGCAATACCTCAGGCTTCACAGCCAGTGAAAAATACACGGCTTCATAAAACCTTGTGTTTCTAAGAAAACTCTGTAGAGGCTATTATGATAACTTTGAAAGACATACATCATGTCCATATTGCTTCCACACACACTCACAACCTCAAACAAACACACACACACACACACACACACACACACACACACGGCAAACACATACATGTACACACACACTGCTGTCATTGAGAGAGACCCTTCTTTAGCAAAATGCCCACCAAACAGCCTATTGCATGTGTTAAGGAAGCAGGAACCTCAGCTTCAACTTGGAGAAATGATGAGAAATCCTGTTTAAACATATGAAATGCACAATCAGTTCAGTCTGGTTGGTCTGAAACCTGGCCCTCTTCTAGGAATAGTCATTATGTTATTTCACAGGATTCCTAAACATGGATGCTGATTACATTAACAGTCCACTCTGTCATCCCATCAACACTGATCACTCTTTTGCTGCTTTAACAAGAATCTGGCCTGAGCACCTAAAAACTGTTCTCTGTTCTCGACAGAATCATTGTCAGTCCAATGATGCACTCTGTATTCAATTATTAACAGTTTCAGTGTGTAGAAAACACTTAACACCTGTAAACAGCATTCTGGTTATAATATGATTGATATATAATTGGAGATGGATTTTGATATTTGCCATGAAACATATTCCTGTTCTTAATCTTTTCCTAATCTTTACAAAATATTTTATGTATTTATGCCAGAATGTATTGTCAGTAATCAGAATTTTAATGAATGATCACTCTCTTTTTTTTATCTGCCTCAGCTGAGTTAAAAAAAAAAATCAACTCAATGGACACTGCTCCCTTGAAATGATCTGAAATGATTTTTACGCTCCGTTGTGTTGGTTAGTTTACAGAGGAAAAGCTGGGTCAGGCAGAAAAGACTGAACTGGATGCTCACCTGGAGAACCTGATTGCCCGAGCGGACTGCACAAAGAACTGGACTGAGAAGATCTTGAGACAGACTGAGATTCTGCTGCAACCCAATCCAAGTAAGACCTAGTCTGAAGCAGACCCATGTAGACCTCTCTGAGACAGAACTCTTTGGTGAAGACAAAATAGCCTGCTAATCCGTATTACTGGTCGTAAAGTTTAGTTAACACCCTTATAACGAAAGAGTTTTTGAAATTCTCCTTCTGAAAGTCTGCCCTTATATCAAAAAACTGTAAGCACACTCAGACCTGACTGAAAATGATCAGGATAAAGTATGACATTGCACAGGCTAGATTTATTTACCCTGGGCCTCTCTGCGCTGATCAAAAAAGAATCATGACCAATGTTCACCATTTCTGAGGATGTTTGTTTTGCCATAATAAGCATTTGGCAGGTGAAACTTTGGCTTTTTTATATACATAAAACACTTGAAATTACAGAAAGCTTCTGAAAAATGACCAAAATAACCCCACTAGACAGGAAGGTGAAAGTCATAAGTTTTCTTTCAATTTTAAATATTATTCTGAAATGTAAAATGTTCACATTTGACAATGTTTACAAGATTTAGACTGCACTGTGCATATTACATAGTAACTGATTTCTGTTTGTCTGTCCGTGGTGGTTTATATTGGTCTGAGAGTGCAGTTCTGAACAACTTTTTGAGGTTTTTTTGGACAGCGGAAGATAAAGAGGATGGTGCTGTTATTCTTTACTTTTAGTTTTTACATTTATAAACTCTCTCTGTGTCTGCCTGACTGTGACACTGAGTCTGTGGTGAATAATCAGGGTCCTCTGATCTTTGTCTTTCTGACTCTCCTTCATGCTCCAGTTGACCAAACTGGTAAGTGTCTCTCTCCTCCAAGTGATTAGGCTCCCTCTTCCCATCGACCCCTTAACAACCCCTGTCGAGTATCTGTGGAAACCCCGCCTAGCGCTGGCTGTTCCCTCTGGCTGTTTTGATCCGGACTGGTCCCATTGGAACACTGTTCTGTATTTCTAAACATAGAAGGAGAACTCATAGTTTCCAAATCTGTCAGGGCAAAATTCCTCTGGTAGCACAAGATGTCGCTTGTTAAGCATCTTTGGTTTGGTGTGAGAAGAGCAGCTGATAGGGATTATAAATATAAATGAAACGGGTTTGGATGTGCAGAATTCTCAAACTCTTGATCTGCAGAATTGAATCACCTTCTTAATTTCTGCACCTTCTATGTATAAAAGGATATTCTAAAAGATTAGACAGGAGTGTGAAATGTTCTCAAATGTCGCATATGTAAGCCTGTGTACAGCATGTCTCCATTTGGGGAACCTTGTGAGAACGTCTAGACCATAGCCAGAAACACCCAGCTGGAACAGCCATTCTTATGTCATCAGAATATCTCGATAACCTCCTATGAGCAAACAGCAATGTTTATCAAATGATGAAACGATTCAGTCTTCCCTTTTTAATTTGGCTCTAGTGATGAATAGAGCAGATTGTGGGAAGCATTGTTTGTTTATGTAAAAGATTCCATCTAAAAGTCATGTACAAGCATGACAATGATGTGTTTTAACGTCTTATGAACACCATCTTTGAACACCATCTTTGAAATGAGTGAAATTTCACTCTGATGGAGGAGAAGTCTTCAGTTACTGTATTATAATTACTGTTGTTGTTCTCTTTACATTATTGTGATACAAGTCACTTTCTGTTGATCTAGAAACAATCCTTCTACAAGAGCACACAGTAGGCGTGTCTGCTTTTATTTATTTATTTATTTATTTATTTATTTTCTAGTTATGGTAATCATTTCATGCAGATGTCTTCACTTGATCCATGCATAGTCATGTAGGGCTTTTGTGCCTTCACCTGCGATGTCATCATCGAGGTGTCACTACTTTGTGATGTCATTGTGCAGGGCACAATCTCTGACGAATTTTCAGGTAAAAAAAAAAAAAAGTCATCGGGAATCGTAGTGTTTTGTGCCACAGAGGATTGACCACTTTCCCTCTTGTGTCCCTCTGAGTCTGTCAGACATGACATAAATATGCTACTAATCACAAACTGATATATGTCTTCAATCCAAGGGGCTTTATTACTAAGTGAAAATCTATACTTGCAAATCACACACTTGCGCTCGCGCACACACACACACACACACATACACACAAGGACCAAAATAAACTTTTTGTCCTGCCAGTGGCTGGTAAACTGAAAAAATTTGCCGGCCACAATATTTTTCAACCGGCCATAGAACTGCATAAGATTAAAAAGAATGTAATCACTAATTACCCGTCGATGTTTTAAAGGGAACTATAATAATGAACATTTCAGATGCTGTTGTAAGGAGACTCAACTTTTATTTTTAAATGATAACTGATATTACATCTCATACACGCAGTCTGCAAACAACACGTGTGTACTCAACTCCATATATTCAGAATGCTCAAAATTAATCTTGTGTTTGTGTGCTGGCAGCGCTGCATATCGTACACAATCTACTGCAACTTAAATTTCAACGTCTCTTGGGTCGAGCTATAGTGACGGTGGACAGCGAGGGTCAATCAAAGAATTGAGAAACGTAGTCAATCGCCTTATGTGTTGTTGTGATGAAAGTTTGTAGTGAAGTAGGCCTATTTCAGCAACCCGCCAATGGCGACTGACCTCATTTATTTTATTCGCCAGTATTGATCTCTACACTCCCATTTGGCGAGTGGCGGGTACAAATTTTGGACCCTGCACACACACATAACACAGGCAAGCACAAGCACACACAGAGAGGCCCTCAGGGGCTCCTTTTTTAGTGTGTGTGTGTGTGTGTTTTTTTTTAATTAGAATTTCAGTTTTAAAAAACACATTTTTTTTCATTAAAATGTTCTAGTGATTTCTTCTCTCGTGAGAACAGTCGTAGTGGCTGATGTCAGTTAACGGAAGGCTTATTGCTTATTTCTGTTGTGTCTCTGCAGCTTCCCACATTCATGTCATACGCTCTTTCATCGCTAAGGAATACATTTTAAAATGACCATAAAAGTAGTGCTTTAGCTCACAGTAAAAGATATCCAAAAATTTCAAACAGCAAAATTAAGAGAGTTTATTTTGCTGTCCTTTGCTGATGAGATTATATAGATCTTTCTTTTTAGCGTCTGCTTACATGTCGTCATACTACTGTGACTTTGTGTGTGTAGCGATATATGTGTGTGTGTGTGTGTGTATTTTGCTCTGGCAATTTTGGATTCTGAGTTTGTTGCTAAGCATAATCTGTCTGGAATCTGTAGCTCACAATTTTTACATAAAGTGATGCACATTTTGAGAACGTGCCATTCTGTTTTAGAACTCGCGGAAGGTTCTAAAATAGAATGCCAGTGTTCTGGCCTGTCCATCATTCTGCCTGTGCATATACAAAAAGCTTTATCCTGTAGTTGTGTTTATGTTTAGGGGAAAGAGTTCTCCACCTAGTCCTTGATGATTTTTTGCAGCAACCTTTGTCCACTTGCTTCTAATTCTAACACTGTTGTCAATTTTTTTACAGTTGTTTTTTTTTTGGGAGAGGATGTAAAATAAGGGTGAAATGCAAATAAGGGAAATTTGATATTATTTAAATGGCTCATTCATATCAAATCACACACCATGTCAAATCAAATAGCTTCCTTTTCAGGAATCAGATAATATAATATTGCGGTAGTTTTTATCTATCTCTAACTACACACACCATTTGAGAGCGAACTGACTGGGTGCTAAATTACAATCTCCCCTGTGCTTCTAGATGGAATGATGCAAATGGTCTGTGGTCAGTTTCTGATTTTTTTTTTCGGTTGTAGTTCTTTAGTGAGAGGAAATTTGGTGGTGACCATTTTATTGCAGTTCTGAGACTGATCAGATGTAGCTAAACAAGGATGTGCATGTTTGTATTTTGGGGATCCCTTCAAGTGAGCGATGCAGTTTCTTTCTCTTCCACTCTCTGGCCTGTGTCTCTGTCCAGGTGCTCGTATTGAAGAGTTCTTCTATGAGAAGTTGGACCGAAAGATCCCATCCAGAACCACAAATGGGGAACTGTTGGGTCAGTATATGTTGGAGGCTGCTAAGGACTTTGGACCAGGGACTCCATACGGTAAGTATCACTTTGTGGCATCGAAAAAACTCAGTGTCAGTGCCACGGTTCAACTAGAATTCAAAACCAACAGATCTCCAGTTGAGTTTTGGCCATCACGTGTTTGCAGTAAGTTTCAGTGACTGAATACTATGACACTTTTCTAGAATATTCTTATTCATTTTCTCTCTGTAAATTCAAGTTCTTATCAGTATGCTTATCATAAAATTTCTGAAGTATGTTGAACATCTGGCTACTGATTCTATGCAAGAGAATTTTAATACACTGCACATGCTAGGGTGTATTGGTGTGTATCATCAGAAGGAGGCGCTCTTGCCTCAGCTGTGTGATATGTCAGAGTGTAACACTGTATTTCACAGCAGCAGAATGTTTACATTTACTCACATGCACAAAAACACTAATGCATGCTCCTTGTCATGTGGTCAATTAGTTAGCATACCATGTGATAATTCTCCTTAAATTTATAGATGAAATCTGAATGAACTGATTTATAGTTTAATGCCAGTCAATGAAAAATGATATAAGATTGTTAATGTTTTTTTCCTCTTCTCGGTGGTGCTTTAATATCCTCCAGGTTTTTTTTTGTAATGCTGCCTCAGTGTTTTTGCTTAGACTTTCATCTTTTTGACCGAATGTTTCTTTGTGTGTGCTCATATGTATGCCTGTGCCTGTGCCTGTGCCTGTGTTTGTGTGTGTGTGTGTGTGCGTGTTTGTGTGTGTGTGTGTGCATCCATATGTGTGCCTTAAGGGAGCACTCTCATCACTGTCGGTGAATATCAGAAAAAACTGGGTGGAGCAGAGCGGGAGTTCTTGCAGTCATCTGCAGTCAGCTTTCTCACGCCACTACGGAACTTTCTAGAAGGCGACTGGAGAACCATCTCAGTGAGTCCGTCTATCCCTGAACATGTCACTGAACACATAGATTTACCTCCTTTAACTCCAACTGTAATAAGCATCCACTGCTAATGTTCTGTGCAGAAAGAACGGCGGCTTTTGGAGAATCGTCGTCTTGACCTTGACGTGTGTAAAACGCGCCTGAAGAAAGCCAAGCTTGCTGAAGCAAAGGCTGCTGTGAGTTTTCAGCTCTGCATGTCGATCCCATGATTTTTTTTTCTCATTGTCTTTCTCTCTCTCTCTCTATTCATCGCTCTTCACTATTTCTTAATGACCTGATGCCTGTAAAACAGTTACATTAGAGTTTCGATTATTAAGGATTTTTCATTTATCAGTGATAGGTCATGCGTAGGGTGGCATGGTGGCGCAGTGGGTAGCGCTGTTGCCTCGCAGCAACACGGTCCTGAGTTCAATTCCCGTCCGGGTGGCCAAGCGTGAGGGGCCATTGTGGACAGAAATTGTGTGAAAAACGCGAGAGAGAACGAACCCTTTTTGTGCGAGAGAGGTCAGGTTAGCCCGCGAGAGCAATTGAAACCCTGTGAGGGGGGATTGAAGCCCTTTAGTGGCAGGTCCAATGGTCAGCACACGAGTCAGCAAAAAAAAGAGAATAGAGAGAGATATTGCAAGACAGGCAATTCCAGGGGACCTTGTCGAGAGATTACAGTGAATGTTGCCATGATGTAAGTGTTACATCATGGTTCATGAAAATATCAACATGTCCTCACTTGGTTGTCAGCTCCTTTTTTATAGTAGACGGATATTGGGCACTTGGGGGGAGTTGGAAACTATGAATAAGTCATGTTGTCTGGTCTCTTTGTTGTTTACGTGCGTCAGTCTGCGAGGGGAAATCTCTTGGAATGTGCTGGTATCTTTAAAATAATACTGAAGAATGTGTTGCCAAAGTGGAGAAACAGACAGGGATGCATGTTTGGATAAAGTCTTTCTGTCTGGCTCTTATCAGCACATAGAAACAGAATGTCTGTTGAAACTATATACCAAGTGATTACTTAAAATACCGAACCAACAGACCCAAATTTTGAAACTTGGTCAAAAGAACACTGACATGGCAATGAGAGAGTGAGTTGGTATACTGAATTGAAGAAGATCAGAGAGAATAAAAGTCCTTTCACCATATCTGAGTCATAGTGGGAATTTCTTTTAGTCATGTTGTGGTGTGTGTGGCACGGTTAGGAAGTGACTGGAGAATACTCTTGTTTAACCACACCATTCACTGGATGGTAACAGCAGGGCTTCATTTTTGCTGAATCCTGCCAGAGCAGGATCCGGGACCTTCCAGATTGGGACCGGCACCTATTTTCCTGGATGCGGCACCTCCTTTGTCACTATCAAAGTCTGTAAATAAAATTTGTGTGATATTTAATGTTATCTGTTCTGTCACTCTTTTATTTCCCATTGAGATTACTTGTGAATCGCTTGTTTGTTCACAGCGCTCTTTGTTGTGTGTTGGTGCCGTGCTGTAATAGCACTGAAATGGAATAGAGGAGATGAACGGACAGACAGACAGAACACGTCACTTAGTTCAGGTTCTTAGCCTGCTTGAATTTTCGGCCCTAATTCCATTTTTGCCCAATGTAGCAAACCACAGACAAAAGAGAAACGACAGGGAAGTGGAGGGACAGTCTCCCCCCTGCTGATTTTCAGTGATTATTGTAAATGCTCTGATTATTAAGTAAGAGATAATGTACAGTGAGCCGGTCATTATTACAAGACAAACCCCGACAGGGTGATGTTTAGGTTTGTTTAGAATTGGACATTGTCCAATGTGTTCCGGGCACCGTGGATTTTTTGATGCGTTCCATTACTTTTTCTCTCCCCTAACCTGCCCGGAACAGCACCCTCTCTGTGTTCCGGGACCTCCTGATTTACAAATGAAGCACTGGGTAACAGTGAATAATTTTTCACTGTGTTTTCACTGTGAGACCATTCATGTAAGAACACATACCTTGCTACCATTTTTTCACTGTGTGTTGTGCACTAATGTGTCTCTCTTTTGTCATTTACACAGTGTGAGGGAGATGTGAGTATCCCTGTGTGTGTGAGTGCTTGCTTTCTCTTGCTGCGCTGATCCTAATTCTCTTGTCTCTCTCCTTCTTCCCTGGGCTTACATTTGTCCCCACTTCTTTCTGTTTCTCAGAACAGACTCTGTTGTGATGTGATGGTTGCTAACATTCACTGTTGATTGTCAATGAATGATTATTCAGCAGTTGAAAAAAAAACAACTGAGCAAACAAAATGGCTTGCAGACTATTAATCTGTCCAACACTTCACTAATAAAGTGAGTTTTATTACTTTTTCATTACTCATTAGATCCACTTGGAGTCTTTTCAGGAGTCAGAAAATCCAGTGCTGAGGACACCCAAAGCAAGTTAACATCACAACTAATGCAATGCTTTAGTGATGCCCAGACAACATTATGGGAGTGTTCTGCCCTATTCTCATATGTGGTAATCTGACCCTTATTCTTAATACATCATATACGACAACAACAACAAAACAACAACAGTAACAATAATAATAATAATAATAATAATAATAATAATAATAATAATAATGGACAAGAGTAACTATTTAAAGCAGCACCTAGTTAAAAGCAATGTGAGACAGATATGTTGTAAGCTTCTTTTTATAAGCACTTAGCGAATCCATAACTGTATGGTTTTCTGGGAGGGATTTCCAAGGAGTAAGCTTTTGGGTAGTAACAAAAAGCTGTCTCCTCACTCTCTAGCCATGTTTCAGGCAGGTTGCTTTTGGATGATTTCACAAATACCAGACAAATATCAGACTCACCACACCAAAGACGGAGTGATTTACTTTGGAGTGATTTACTTTGGAAATGATAACTTAAAGCCAGCTTTCATGTCTGTTCTTTTTCTGTTGGTTTCACTCAGAGAACTATCCCCCTCATGATCCTGTAAATGGGAGGGGGGGGGGGGCTTTCTAACAAACTGGGGCATTTAGAAAATTTTGGGGGCACTTTTCTTCTACAAGTCAAAACCAGTCTAATGATTTCATTATTGCAGGTCCGATGCATTGCCTGCCACAGCGTCAAGTGGTTCAGGCAGTTACAGTCTAGTAGCTACTACAAGTCCTCTCAAAAGAGCCAAAATGAGTGTAATATTCCCTCTTTATTGATGCACTTCTGGAAATAACTGCAGTCGAAAATTTTAGCATGCTTTATTTCATCTGCAAATTTAGCCCTGCTGCTGTTTTGAGCATGGATGAAATAAACTGATAGACTCGACTATGCAGCCCCACATGTAGGCTGGAACATGAATGTTTCTCCAGCGCTGACACAGTGCTAAAACAAAGTATGGAGATAGGTCTGGCTATGCGAGGCGCAAGACATTTTAAAGTCTCTAGCGTTAGTGTTAATGTTACTTACCATAAACAAATCGATGATGCTTGCTTGTTTGGTGGCGGTGAATTGAATTTTTTTTCACCTGTTCACTTTCAGATTTTTTCGATTTTTCACCTGGTTGCTTTTGGGACTAGGATATTGGCCTAAACTGGTAAAAAAAAAAAAAAAAAAAAAAAATATATATATATATATATATATATATATATATATATATATATATATATATTGAAATCCTGGGGGCAATTTTTGCCCCTCAATCACGGTTTTCAGGGGCCTTCTAAGATTTCATGGGGCATTTTTGGACGCTGATTGTATTGATGTTTCATATTTAAACTATTTACTTTATTTCTGCTGTTTGCTGTTGCAGGCTTCATTGACAAGGTTCTTAGCCTGTGGCCATAACTGCTTTCCTCTGACCTCATTTCCTTTGATCAGATAACTGAAAGCTTCGTTGCTATTTCTGCACAAAACTATGCAGATATGGTTGAGCTGCTTATGATAAGATAGAGAAGAAATGACTGTCCTGGTACAAAAAAAAAAAAAAAGAAAAACTCATATACCCAAACAAGTGTCACAAAAAAGGGTAAGTGAATGTCTCTCAACTGAACTTAAGTTATTTTAGATTGACTGAAAAGAAAGCCTTCTAAATTATAGACAAGCTGCCATAATGCTGAGACACCCTGTCACTCTTGTTACAAAGACAGCAATCATATTTCAGGATCGTCAGACAATGTAATATAGTTCTAAAAATTATTCCAGACTGGTCCTTTATTATAGTTTCTGTCAGTCATCCTCACCAGCATGGATTCATATGAGGTGGTTGACCCATCCTTTCAATTTTGGAAGTTTAGGTATTTTCCCATACCTGAGTATTATTCTATTAGCTTTAATAACACAAGCCATAACAACCAAGATTTCCTCTCTTGATAAGTTATGTACTTGTGATCTGCCTTGTAATAAACACGCTCTTGGAGATACTGGCAACGCCTTACCCAGCCACTTACTCATGTGTCTGAAACTTTTCCTCCAAAAGGGCTGAACAATTGGGCATTCCCAAATACAGTGTAAGAATGTGCCTATTGCTGTCTGGCATTTCCAACATGAATTACTAGTTGATAAACTCATCCTCTGCAATCTGATTGGTGTCTAATAGTACCTGTGTATTGTTTTATAGCGAATGAATTTATTTTGGATTCCCTGACATATTTGCCACAATTGGACAAGATTTTCCACCATTCCTCTTCTTCCAGTGTACATCCTAGGTCTTTCTGCCACATTATTTTCAACTTATTACAATGACTACTGAGCAGTCCATTAGTCAGTCTGTTAAAGACAGAAGCACAAAGGCACTCCGCTGGCAGCTTGAAGAAGTCCATAATGTGGTTTCCATCCATACAGTTGAGTCCTAGAGGTAATACAGTTCCTCATTTGGAGACACTTCAAAAAGTGTTCTTTTCCTGTAAGAGTGTATTTCCTTGACATATCAGAATATGACATAAATACACCCTCTTTGTACAAATCACCAACATAACATAACCCATTAAGGTGCCACTTTTTCCAATATACTGGTGTCTTCCCAATAACAATCATAGGGTTATACCATATAGAGGGGTGACATTGTCTACAGTGAAGTAGTTCTAACATCTTATGTATTGTGGTCCAAACTTCTTTAGGGTGAGACAAGATAGGATTAGGTGAACTGTGTAAAGATTGACCTGGCTATTTTTGATAATAACCCACTTTAGTTAGTTTTCCTTAATCCAGTGCTTGGCTAATTTGGCTATTTCAAATGAAATATGATATAACCTCAGGTCTAGTAGACCCAAACATCCTTTGTCTTTTTGAGAACACACCTCGCTCAATGCAATCCTTGTTTTTTTCCCCAAAAAAGTCTTTAATTATTGTATCGCATTTGTCTTGTCAACAATTTATGCAAATAGCCAGCTTTTTTCTGTTTTTTAATATAAACAACAACTTTGTAATTGTTTCAGAGGGAAGGTCAAAGACAAAATTCACAACTGATCTACTGCATCCAACAGTTTCCTACCTGTTTCATCCCTTAACGCAACAACAACTCAATTAGCCATGCATTTGCCGATTGGACACTGAATTTAGGGCTTTCACATCATCTAAATCAGTGTTTTTCAAATTGAGAGCTTCGGACCCACATGACAGAAGTTTAGTGCTTTAAACCAGGTGGTAAATCACTGTTGAATTTGATAAATGCATTTTCAAATGAGGTTCCACGCCCACGGCTGCTCAAGTGGCTGTTGTTACGACTGACAAACCAAACCTTGACCTGGGTGGCCTTTAAAAACTGAAGACATATTTCAAACTTCCTATGTATCCCCATAGACATGGAGAATGCTTTTGCTATAGAATTATATTCAGTTCTGCAGAGAAATGTTTTCCTCTCAGGTTTGAGATCACTTTGTAGAAGAGAGACCGCCTTAGTTCAAGGACTGAATGACTTGCTTGTGTTCTGACTGGTTGTGGGTCTGGCTTGTGCTGTTAAATCCAAGAATAGCGACTGTACGGCACTGTGTTTTTGGCCAAGTTAGAAAGCCTTTTCTCATAAATGCACAGCCACTAACTGTTACCAGATGGATAAAGTCTCAGGTTAATGATGTTAAAAGAAGGTTTAATTGAGAGCTGGACATTAATTGTCTTTCAGTGGGGTAAATTAACTGAAATTCAACTCTGAAATGACAAAACATTATTGCACTACGATGGGTGATTTGGGAATGAACCCATTTTATCCCTGAATGTTGCCTGAGCATACTTCATTTGACCACAAATCTGGAAATGATCACTGTCACGTTCATATTCAGCATTTTAGATGCAGAGACCGAAATATTAAATATATTTCTAATTTAATGTTTTGATTTAAACTAGGAACTAAAACTTAAACAGTGCACCTTTTAGTATTGTTGAAATTTTGAATAAATGCAGGATCCTTTGAGGCACTCATAAAGAACAGCAGGTCTGTGTTTGGAGCATTTGTTTAGGGAACCATGAACAGTGAGAAGGCCTTGAAGGCATTCAGAATCTAGCTTCTCTCGCTCTCTCTCAGCCTTTCTCCTCTGTTACCCCCTCTGATCTTCTGAGCCCTCAATCCAGTCTGTATATATACTGCTGCTTTGAGATTGCTCAACTAGGCTTATTCACTCATTCTTTCATTCATTTTATGGGTCCAGTCTCTTCCAGGTCGGACCTCTTTAAGCAGTTATAGAGGGAAGTAACTTTTCTCTTAGCAGACCTCTGTATAATCACAACATCCACACTCCGTACATTTTTATTAAGGTAGAAAAACAAGACTTGTAATACCAGGATTCTGCCTTGGCCTGAAATGAACATTTTGGGCTTGGCTTGTCTCATTCTAACTGGAACTGGGGACTGCAGGCAGCAGTGTTACCAGGCAAGGGGTAGTTTTTCTGTTTTTCACACTGTATAGATTCCAAGATCTACATATCCCAGAAAATGACAAATAAACTCAAACTCACTTCACAAACTACACTTACTGGGAAAATAATTTGATCTACCCCTCTATTAAAAAAAGGACAAAATTTCTTAGGTACTATTTTTTTGTGTTTGTTTGTGGAGCCTTGTCCCACTTAAATTGTACCTTTTATGTTTACTTTGAAGTTACAAATGGATGACTTGATGAAATATTCTAACTTGAAAAAAGATATTTTGTGGTTTTGTAGTCACTCTCTTTTGGGTTCTGTCTCTCTTTTGGGGTCAGTTATGCTTTGGGTGTGCTTACGCTGCTGTCAGCCTTCAGTTTCTGAAAGAGATTTTCTGCTCTGATGGTGTTATCTGGATTAAAGGGTAACTGCACCGTTTTATGGCATATGGGTTCATTATAACACACATCACAACATTTTTAGGTACCTTAGGTAGTCTTCAAATAATTTGTTTTTCAGGTATTTGCAATTTTCATTAAGAGCGTGTATTTTCTGTAATGATCTGACATGATGTTAATTTATATTGATTTGTTCATTGTTCATTATGTAATGACTATTACTATTGGTCTCCAAGGCAGAATATTCAGCAGTCTGCCTGTGATAGTCATACCTTGATGTATACTTCTTACTAGATCTCAAATTGTAAAATGTGAAAAACTTTGGTAAATATTGATCAGCTGAATAACGAGTTAGAAAAATCATTTCATCGATTTACTTGCAAGGAGATAACTGTCAAAATGGGCCCATATGTTAACTAGAGTAAAGTTTCCCTTTAAGTGTGTGCACATGCTGCAAATTCACCTAGCCCTTATCTACCATCTCTTCAAGGTATACAGTGACCATTAGTATGTATAGTCATGTATCAGTTACTTAAAAAAAAAAAAAAAAACCCTCCAAATAACAGTGAAAAAAAAAAAGGTGTGCGGAAGGACGGGATTCATTTCTCTCATGGGTAAGGCAGTTAGTGCTGAAGTACCTTTATGCTGTTGCTGTATGCTTTTTTTTTGCGTCGACAATTTTATTTTTTGAAGTTTCCATTCATTTTAAATGCGTTTGTTGTTTGTTTGTTTCATTTTGTTCTTGTCTGTGTCGATGCATGTTTACATGTGAATTCTGTTTCCCCTCCTCACTTGTAGGCTGCACCTGATTTTCAGGAAACTAGACCTCGAAATTATGTTCTTTCTGCCAGCGCCTCTGCGGTAAGAAGCACAGAGAACCTTCCAGAACAATAGGAGTAAAACAAAAACACACACATTCTCACACATGATAATTGTTCTTAGAGTAAGAAGAGAGCTGAGGGGCATGGGGTAAAGTTTGCTTTGCTGAATTCTGCTTTATGAACAGTCTTTGTGTGCTTTCTGTCCTTGTCCAATCCTGTGGTCTGGTAGTTGGCCAGTGAATTTGGAGATTCAGCTTTGAACGATGAGCTAAAGGTTGTATTCTAAATACAGAGTTTGGGATGTAGTTTAAACCAAATGGAGTGGCAGTCTGTGATATAGTGTCCTACCAGTTGATATAACCATACACCACCAAATGTCCCTATAGTTGCGTGAAGTAGCTCTCTACTAGTGTGACCTGTTTTGTGGAGTTAACTTGTATTTATTCCTAATTTTCTGGATTCCTAATTTTCTTTTCTCTATTCATCAACATGTATTTGACCAGGGTTACATAAACCCAACCTCAAAATTAGAGCCCGACCGATATAGGATTTTTCAGACCAATACAGATTTCGATATTTGATCCTCTTCTTTTTTTCCCCAGAAACACATAACATAAGCAAAAGTTTTTCCCTAACATTTGTTATGTGTAGTTATGTAAGAGTCCTTACCAAGATAACATGACATAATGCAGTTTAAAATAAGTTTGTTTTGTTGTCATAAGTAGTACTTTGAACAAAGGTACAACAAAATATATTAAAGTTTTGATAGATAATGCAGTAAACTGATACAGTGAGCTAGAGTAAACGTTGCTGTTGAATGCATCTAACACCACAAGACTGTAGTCATGTCATATCGAGGACTTGAGACTTTGGGATTTCACCCTACACGTTTGAAAGAGAAACTAGATGACTTTTTTTGGCTATCAAGCCATGTTAGATAGTTGTTCACCTCACGCTTATTTACGTGTCCCCTCTGATTTAATAATTTCCAATGCACCAACTGTAACTACAGACATTTGAGTCGCAGATGTTTATTGCTTCATTTTGGCAGAATAAGTCAAACGCTAGTTTAATTGCTCATTAACGTTAGCGGTCTTCCACTGATAAACATGGCATTAGCTAACTTTGTCGGTAGCCTAATTTAGCAATGGACAGCGTTATAAGCTGCTGTAAACAATGTTGCAAGAGAATTTTTAGAGGAGACGAGGGAGAAATGACAGGACCGTTGTTTGTTTACTCACCGTCAAGATTGCTGTCGTTTTCTGAGCTTTTCCTTAAATTTAACTTTTTTTGTTCATTTATTCACGTTATTTTATGCAACAACACTAAATTTTTGAACGTCATGATCACCTACGATAGACAGATCGACATCAGATCTACAATGGATACGCATTTTATAACCAAAAATTATTCAGCAGACTCAGCGGACTTCCATTTGTTTAGATTTAAATTGTTTAGTCTACCTGCCACACCATGTAAACGGTGCTGGAAAGGGAAGCTGGGCAAAAGAGCTGGAGCACTGTTCAGGCAGAGACAACAAAGGCAACGAGAAAACCGTCGGCCTCTTCGAAGTATCCTTCTAACGAATAATGTTCATCAATTTCTAGACGAGTTTTCTGAATGTCTCTCTGTTATTCTAACTAGAGTGGATAAAATCCTGATCCTGGGGGACTTTAATATCCACATCAATAACAGTTCTGATTCTCTTAGTAAAGCTTTTACAGCTATCATAGACACTCTTGGCTTTAACCAATATGTCCACGAACCAACTCATTTCAGTGGCAACACTTTAGATCTTATTCTAGCTCGCGGACTAGATATCTCTCTCGTCGTCGTCTCTCCTTACTCCGCGGCCCTCTCAGACCATTTCCTTATTACTTTCCAAGTAACTCTTCCGTTCACGCCAATAGTCTCTACCACGGTTCGTAGCTGCCGTCACGTAAATGCTTCCACTACAGCTGCGCTTGCTGATCTGCTTCCTACTGCTCTCAACTCTTTCAATGATCAGCAGAGATCTTTGAACGACTTGACGGACAGCATAAATTCTACCCGTAATGTGCTAGCTATGGTAGCACCATTAACTATAAAAATAGGCGTAAACACTCCTTGGTATAATAATGAAACTCGCGCGCTGAAACAGGTGTGTAGGAAATTGGAACGAGACTGGCGGGCAACCAAACTAGCGGTTTTCCGCCTTGCCTGGCACAACTGTCCTCTAACAGTTTATTTGAAATACTTCAGTCAGGCTTCAGGTGTTTTCACTCTACTGAAACTGCGCTTACTAGAGTAACTTTTATTAGCCATGGATGCTGGTGCTACTTCTATTCTTATTCTGCTTGATCTGAGTGCAGCATTTGGCACGGTCGATCACACTATATTGTTAAAGTGCCTGGAAAATCAAATTGGCATTCGTGGCCTGGCGCTCTCTTGGTTTAAATCTTATCTCTGAGAGAAAGCAGCGTGTCCACTATAATAATGTGACCTCTGAATACTGTGAGCTTAACTATGATGTTCCTCAGGGATCAGTCCTTGGCCCTCTTCTATTCTCTATTTACATGCTCGCTTTGGGTGACATTATTTGTAGTTACAACATTAACTTCATTGTTATGCTGACAATACTCAGATTTTCTTACCCATCCAGCACAATGACCGCTCTGAATCGACAAGAGGCGTGTCTCTGTGCTATTAAGTCTTCAAATTTCCTGATGCTTAAAACAGATGCCTCCTGATGCCTTAATTACTGCAATGTTCTGTATTCTTCAGTACCAAAAGTCTTCAGCTGGTCCAAAATGCAGCTGCCAGAATTCTGACCAGAACAAGGAAGTTTGATCACATTACACCTGTCCTGGCTTCCCTTCATTGGCTCCCAATTCATGCTAGGGCAGATTTTAAAGTCCTGTTATTAACATATAAAATTTTACATGGGCTTTTGCCTTCTTACCTGTCTGACTTAATCACATTCTATATCCCCCCTCGCACCCTGCGCTTTCAAGATTCTGGACTATTAGTCGTTCCAAGAGTTAAAAAGAAGTCCACAGGCAACCAAGCCTTTTCCTATCGTTCTACCTTTCTCTGGAATGGTTTGCCTACAGAAGTTAGGGAGGAAACTCTCTCCATACCTTTAAAACCAGACTAAAGACTTATCTATTTTCTCGAACTTATGGATAATATAATTTTGATTTGACTTTGTTATAGACATGTAAAGCCCTTTGAGACTATAAATAGTGATATTGGGCTCTATTATTATTATTATTATTATTATTATTATTATTAATAAACTCGCTAGAGCTACCCTGCTGTTTCATAAATAAACGTACAATCAAGTTTGTCAACAGCTTAGTCTACACCACTCAACTACTGTAACATTAAACGTAATTTTGATGTTTGACTGACATATCAGCTTTAACGTTGCTGCTGCAAAACCAGGTGTGGCTGACATGAATTTTATTACATGAGTGAAGGATCCATCTTTTGTCTCTTTTTGAATTGTCATTTATCGGTCGTTATATACGTCAATAATGATTTATCTGCAATTAAATCATATCAGCCAATAATATCAGCATGCCGATTTATCGGTCGGGCTCTACTATAAATACATTTTATCTCAGTTTATGACCATTAGGTAATCTGGATATGTGTTTAAATCAAATTACAGATCTTGGGTGAAGCCTTGTAAATGTTTAAAAAAGATACAAATCCAACAAAATTCCAAAAAACAACAACAACAGCAACAAAAACACACCAGTCCTTCAACGTTTCTTTTACCCTTTGTGCCACATTTTGCTTGTATGTGTGCGTGTGCGTGTGTGTGTGTGTGTGTGTGTGTAAGTGCTTGCATTTTGTCCACAAACCATTTGTGTATAAACTAGGGTGACCATACGTCCTCTTTTTCCCGGACATGTCCTCTTTTTCGGACCTGAAAAATGCATCCGGCTGGGATTTCTAATTCACCAAAAATGTCCAGGATTTGGCTTTTGTTGTCCACAGTTGCCGTTCATTGTGTGTGCATTTGCATTGCTTTAACTTTTTTCGTTAGGTCCCGCCCTCTCGCACGCCACCAATGGATGGTCATGTACACTATAATGCCTTAAACATTGGTTAAACTGCATCTCTTTCATTACCGGTAACATCGCAGCAACAGCCAAGGGACCTTAAGAAAGCTGTAATGCCACCAAAACGTGAAGGGAATGAAATAAGGTCATCTTGCCACTGTTATCATGCTAGCAGTTATCTGTCTTATTAAAGACTAGTTGGCTATGTATTGTGGCAATTAAGGACAGATGCAGTTTCACATTGCATTGTCAAGCTTCAGCCTTACATTTGCAACCACAGGAGCCAAAAGTGATGTACACTGAAATTTCCCCGCAAATCAGGAGGGGAATGCAACCCCCGCCCCCCACCCGTCTTCTTTTTTGAAAACCAAAATATGGTCATATGGTCACCCTATATAAATTAATTATTCGTTTCCAAATTGGAACCCAGACAATCCAAGTGGTGCTTGTAAAACGTGTTATGACTTTGATTTCTTTTTACTGTAGTACTAGCTATGTGTTTGAGTATGTTGTGTGAGATATAGACTTTCTTTATGTTTTTGGTCTCTGTGATTACTCATGCTGCCTGACCCAGCTTTGGAGTGAAGAAGTTGACAAAGTGAGTTCCCACTTAAAATGTCATCTGCTGCAAGACTATGAATCAGTTACTCATTGCTTTCTTTTTCTCAGAGTCTGTTGAATCTGATCACACATTACATTAGGTTACATTAAACCATAGTGCTCTGATTTATAAATGAGTGTTTACGACAACAGGAATGTGCGTGTGCATGTGTGCTTTGTGCATCTGTATAAGACTCTGTTTTGTTTTGTTTTTTTTCCAGTATAGAGCTTATTTCTTTATCCCCTATCATTTGATCAACTCTCCCCTCTGTGTGTGTGTGTGTGTGTGTGTGTGTGTGTGTGTGTGTGTGTGTGTGTGTGTGTGTGTGTATGTGATTTGCTGCCGTTCCAGGCGGAGCATGAGTTGCGTGTGGCTCAGACAGAGTTTGACAGACAGGCAGAGGTGACTCGTCTTCTGTTGGAAGGGATCAGTAGTACACATGTGAGTCACTCCAGCAAAACATACACCACACACAGGAAACAGTACATTCTGCTGATGTTATTAATGCCTATTTAGTGATTCTTATCTGCTGTTTACAGAATGTTTGTGTTTATATAATATGTGTACACGATATATACAGTGACCATGTCCTTGGTGATTCAGTGGATAAAGCAGAAATACAGGCACGTGTAAAATATATTTGTATACTTTGAAGCATTACCTTTCTAAATATTTCTGAGAATGTCATTTTAGAGTCAGAACATCTGGGCATGGTTTGAGTGTTATTCTGAGTTTGGAAAGCTGTTTTAAAGTGCTGAAGCAGATTTTAAAGTTTTTTTTCACTATTTGGAATGGGTCAGACTGTCTTACACATTTAAGAACAGGCTAAGGGTGTTTGAGCAGATTGTTGTGTCCTGTGCAGGTGAACCACCTGCGGTGCTTGCGTGAGTTTGTGGAAGCTCAGACTGTCTATTATGCCCAGTGCCAGCAGTTCATGCAGGAGCTGCAAAAAGAACTGAGCAGGTGAGAAAGAAGCAGGGATGAAGGGAGAGAAAAGAAAAGGTTTCTCTCTCAAAGGAAGATGCAGTGAACTGTTCACCGACATTATAACACTCCATCCAGTCAGTCAAAAAAGGAATTATTTGTGGTGTGAAGTTAAAAGCTATGGTGGGATATTCCACCTGCAGATGTGATTGTGTGTGGTCAGAGTTTTAGATCCATAGGTCACACAGCAGATCAAAATCCGCTGGAGAAAACGTCCCAACTCCAGTTTTAGTCAGTGTGTAACTTGCAGCTTGTGAAACTCTAGACACTGTGCACATTGCATATCATATAGCAAGGATTCTTGTGACACTTAAAACTAAGTAACGTGGATATGAAATCTAATTCAAAAATGTAAATGTAGACTTGTTACAATTGTACCTTCAAAGTGACCATCATCAGTCTTAAATTCTCATTTGTATGTCTTTGAAATGGTTTACTTTCTTCTGGAGGGGTTGTAAGGGCTGCAGATTAAACCCTAAAGATGTATGAGTGTGTGTGTGCACATGTGTGTGTGCGTGTGTGTGTGGTGAAGTTGAGTGTTGTCTGATGCACTCTAAGTATGAGAGAACCTCTTAAAGAGCTGAACACAGCAAGTCTGAACAAGCCAAACATGCAGAATGTACACCTACAGGTCTACAAAGAAACAAATTATATCTCTATAAAGCTTTTGTGTCTGTATCTGTGTCTGTGTCTGTGCCTGTGTCTGTGTCTTTGTCTTTGTGTCTGTGTATAAACATGTTTTTAAACTGTATCTTGTAACATGTTCATTGTCTTTTTCCATCTATGCCTGCAGTGCAAATGGAGACTCGTGAGTATTCTTCTCGTATGGATGGGAAAGAGAAGTTTCTTAAGGTCACATTAGGGACAGGAATACCACCAATCACTTAACAACCTGTAGACCTCACATGGTCATAGCAAAAGTTTATCACAGTTTTTTACAATCACTAACAAGCGTTTACCTATACTTAAGATAACTCTTAACACAGCAACACACCTACATCACACAATTAGCCAAATAGTTCATTTTCTGCCCCAAACCACATTTTGTTTATTAAATACCAACTCTGCATTTCCAAATGCAAAAAAAAACTTTCTCTATGGACACTGACTCTATCAAAACACAGCAAACCTGACCCAATATCCAGTCATTCTTTTAAAACACTAGCAGGTGTTTTCTATCCAAGAGGAACATATGGTCAGTCATAGCACATTGCCGTTCAAGATACTTACAGTTGATGCCATTACAAAAACTGCATTACCTTACATGTCTCAGTTGTTCAGGCACCTATATACAATAGGCAATATGAAATCCATCGTTTTTTATATAATTCAGTTTCCTTTTTCTGTAAGCCACTCTACATTTTTTTGGTTGAGTGTCAAAATGTGTGCATTTTTGGCAACACTATCTGAAAGTGAATGAATCATTTTTAATTTATAGAATGTACAGTGGAAAAAAATAGTAAGTGACAGAATTGCTGCAGTAAAAGCTTTATTAGCAACATGAAATTGCTGCCTGTGATCAACAAAATACCTAACATACATGGCCTTTTGATGTGTGTAAAATTTAAATACACAAATACAGTAAAAAAGCCACAGCTACTCCTCTCTCTGGTCCTCTTCCTCTCCCTCATTCAACTATTCCTCTCCCTTGTCCAGACATTATTTTTTCTCTCTCTGCTCCTCTGTGTTGTTCTGTATCCACATTGAACAAAATCACTCCAAATAGTCCCCTTTTTACTGTGTGTGTCCATGTAATTGAAAGAACTTGAACACCTGGCTATGTCTCCGATCGACATTTGAATCAGCTGTGGTTGGTCTAATTTTACACAGCTGACAGTAAATCAGCTCTTTCCCAGTGTTTCAATGATCTGCTTGTTCAGAAATGCTTACCAGTTGTTTCAATATCTGTTGTTGCAGAGGCTTTATACTATATTTAAGATTTTGAACATTGGGTTTTCATTTCTGGCATGCTGTGTGCAAGCATTTGTAAATAAGACAAGAAAGATCCATAATTTAGGTATGGGGTAAGCTTGTATGAAAAGAAAATTCAAGCATTTTAGAAAGGTGTTAATTGATTGCATATTCTGTGAAAACAACATGAATTTTGTTAATAGTATGGTCCACAACAGATGGACGTTGTGCTAATTGTGCTTAGAGTTTTGAAAAGGTGACTAAAGATTGGACAAAAGGGTGTCAGCGATTGTAAAAAAAACCCTGTAAGTTAAGTTTCCTTTTTTATTAAGCATAAAGAAAGGAAGATATGGAAAAGGAGGTTTTAAATACTGTTGTTTTTGTGCACAAAATATCTGTGTCTGTTTGTGTTACTCTTTCCCCCTCACTGTTTCCCAATGGTTCTTTGTTTTTCAGATTCCCTAACGCCTTTGCAGTGAACCCATCCACATCTGGTCTGTCAGTAGGTTCCTCTCCCATCTCCTCTTCCTCGGGTGCCCCCCTGGGCACCTCCTCACCGCATCGTCCCACAATCTCCTCCAACGCCCTGGAGCCTGGTACCTTGAAGATTGAGGAGGTGCAGCCCCCTGCGACGGGTACACGTAAAGCTAAGGTCCTCTACGATTACGACGCTGCAGACACCAGCGAGCTTTCCCTTCTGGCTGATGAGGTACTCATTAGAGTTTTGAATGTCGAGGTTTCTAGCGTAAAATTATAGTTCGATGTAGTGAATGTGGATTGTATAAGCATTACTTTTTTTTTTCTTAGAATTATGATCTTGTAGAGAGTTTCACACTCAGGAGTAATTTTAATGGCCATGTTCTGTGTGAAACGACACAGTAACAACTTGATAGAGAACAGTTGTTCATCTACAGTTAATTTCTCACTAGGTGTGTAAGAAGCAATACTTTATCGAAAATCTAATTTATCTGTCACAAGGTGGGCAGCCCTTGCATTCTTGTCATCAAAGCGCAGATAGCGCATGATATCGTGGAATCTCTGTCGAGACATCCGTCTCTGAAAATGGGATTTCCCACGTTAGCAGACCAGTAGTCGTCCGGGTTTATGATTTTACCGCCCGTAAGACCTCACAAATAAAGGAGACCTGCAGTTTGAACTTATTTTCGATCATCATTTCGATCAGTTTCTGCTTCAGAGTATTTCTGAATCTTTCACCACATTTCTGTGTCAGTCAAACACACTAAACTGCCCAATGGACTTGTAATATTGTCCCATGATATTCTCTCATGATATTGCACTCTCGCGCCAGCAGTTTGTTCAACCCATACTGTGCCGTCTCTTGCGTAGGGTGTTATTATATTGAATGAATTAGCATTCGCAAAATTCCTGCTCACTATCTAAGTCATATAATAATTAGTTACGCTCCTCTACGTGAAACAAAAATGCGTTTATTATACGTTTGTCCGCTTTACAAAACATTTGCATTTTAAGACTGTAAATTATTTTTGCGGCTCTAAAATAATGTAATGTCATGACATGAGAATAAAGCTTACCCTAGTTTACACACGAACTATCAGTCATATGACGACTAATTACGCACGGTTCAAGTAGGCTAGTGCAAAAATCAGTGACAATTGATACGCCCATGTAGGCCTACATCAAATAAAAATGCGCTTCATAGTTATTAAATTGTCGTCATTTTTGCGCATTATGTAATATTAATGTATGACTCTTATAACTCTCGATATATATATTAATATATATAAAACCCTGATTATATATATATATATATATATATATATAAAGACAGAAAACAAGTACGAGCGAACCCTTGCGCCATCTGCTGCGAGAAAAGAGAATCGCAGCCTTGAAAGGCAGGAAACAACATGGCCGAACGCGAGGCTGACAGCAGTTTCACAGAATTAGAAGCAAAATAGCTTTAAATTAGCTTGTACCGGGGTGATTTTGAAAATTTAAGGATGCTGGGTGACAAAATGCACAAATCTAGGCGAAGTCATGAAAGGACGGTCCTGAAATTTGACCGAGTGCAAAGATTTTTTTTTTTTTTGGGTCAGTGCGGTCAAATGACCGGCGCTCGGTGCTTCTAGGTATAAGTAGGATAAACCAGCACGGCGCTTCTAGTAAGACGTCACAGCGGTCAAATGACCGGCGCTCGGCGCTTCTAGTGTTAAACTAATTTGCTATTAAATTCTGGGTGGCCGCTGACGTTGAAACAAAATACATGTTGAGCGCAATTCTCTATCTAGGGAAAGATGACATTACGCCGGCAGTAGGCCGAAAATTTCTTCACCTCGTTGGCACTGGCAAACAATCTTTTGGTCTGCGTTGAAGGGAACTTCTGAGTTGGTTGACCAAGTGATTCATGACGCGGTCGTTGGGAGGGGGTTGGGATCACACCTAGGCTATTGTTCTAGGCTGTCGGTCGAATATCTCTCCACTTGAATTGGGAACACAAAACATCGAGGTACAACATTCCCTACTTGGACAGGCTGTGTAATAGTGGTTACAGCATCCCGACACACAGGATACTAAATAGCTCGAAAAGTACTTTATCTGTTTATTTACTTAGTGCATTTCACTGTATAAACTATCTCGTGTATCTATCGTGTGTAATGTATATTTCATTCTTTCTTAAGTATTTACTGTAAATAAACTACACAGCTGTCGATTTACCAAAAAGAAGGGCTTTTTTCGTGCTGTAATTTAGTTTCAATAAATGGTAAAAATTCGGCCATCTTATGCTACGTTATTTACTCTAAAAGCCTACACACCTGACACAGCTTTGTTTACGAAAATCCATTGCGACATACATATTTTGTAAAAACAACATCCATGCATATTTATTCATTTCCACGCGGTGCCTACATTTTCTATTACATGTGTGGAATTAGATTTAGCTGAGACTCATGATAGACGGTGGTAGGCTACTCGTGGTATGAACTAGTTTTGGTCAAATCATTCTAGTGCGGGAAACTAACAATAGACTATGGCACTTTATCGGGAGGGGGTTGGGAGGTGTTACTCGTAGGTTGCTTGGCAGGCTAGGTGTTAGGCTTCTCATAGCCCACTGAATGCCTTGAAAAGTCGTAGTGTTTGCTTCTATCATGGCATAGAATGATCTGTTAGTTGTGGTAGATAATTAATTTATTAAAATGCAAGTGTAAAGCTTGATATGCTCGGCTGGGCTTATAATGTGGTATAAGCGATAATTTCACGGAGACAGACGAGTTCGGAACTGAAACGCTTTAGTCTACTCCTCCAGCGCCACCCAAAGCAGTCTCACACTCTAAACTTCCACAAGTTTTGATTTACACGCATTGTAATTCTCAACCAATTACTGCCTGTCTTGTCATTCCGATATTTTGTTGTATTGAGTAAGTATAGAGTCCAGTTTAGAGCTTACTCCGTCACCCGACATGTCGCCCAACAATTAGAATGTTCAAATCTGTAATCGCTGCCTACAACAGTTAATTTACAATCATTATTGTCTCTGATTTTTGCACTACCTGGACCGTGCCCTTACAATAAATTAATCACTAGGGGCAACGACGTGATCATTGTCAGTCGACAACTGAATGTTGATACAATCGGGCTACGCATTTACAGACCAACCGCAGTCTAACTCGCAACGTGTGTGACATCCCGTATAATAAACTAATTCTCCAAGGTAGAAGATTAAATGTTAAAAATCAAATACTATGAAAAAGTTGCCTGAACTAGTCTTGTTCAGATGGTTTTCTCAGTCGAATTTGATCAAGACTTCCTCCGGAATTTATGCCTTTGAAAACACGGTTGCCACAAATAAATAATCAAAACATTATGTTGAATGATGGAAGGGCTGGACAACAAACGTTCTAATGAAATAATAATCGACTGCTAACACTGAAATGAATGATACATTGGCCGAACGCGAGTTGATCTTATAAGCAAACTATTTGCTTCGTGCAAGAAGCGCCATCTAGCGATCATTATGTGTCAGTAACAGTGTCCTTGTCTAATGACTCGGCGGTCATTTGACCGCCTAGCCGCGCTTTAAGTAGGTAAAACCAGCCCGGCGCTCCTAGTAGGTAGTCACAGCGGTCAAATGACCGGCACTCGGCGCTTCTAGGTATAAGTAGGTAAAACCGGCGTGGCGCTTCTAGTGTTAAAGCTTAAAGAAACCTTTACTGTAAAATTAACTCTCAGTGTAAAACAGAAGGTGAGAAAGATTTCTTGGCCAAGATTGTGTGCTAAACCGCTTCCAGGCGTTAGCAAAAGATTTATGTTAAGGTCAGGTCTAGGGAATTACAACCCTTAAATAACCCAATAAGTCATCCCTCTATTAGTCATCAACGGTGTTCAAAACACAGGCAGTGAACAAGTGCTGACATAAGTTAACGTCAAGTCTTAACACATTGTCTTTGACTGTATCTGTCTGACTATATTTGTCACTGCGTGAAAAGAGGTGTATCCGGACTGGAATACTCCTGTATATTCCCGGATACTCCACAGATAATCGGCTGTATCTAGCAGTTTGCAGCTCTGTTACGCGGCATGGAATATGTACCGTGTTTGGGGGTCTGCCTAGAGCCCTTAGTTGCCATGGTGAATAATCCCTTGGGGGTGCTTGCAAGGGAACATTTGCACTTCACACCTTGGGCCACCAGGTATCCTGCAATTGGTCAAAAGTCTTACTTTGGACTGGTGGAGCAATGTCTTGCCCCTCCTCTAAAACCCTTCCTCATTGGTCCATTGTGGGTCCCCAGACATGATTTCATATGGTTTATATTATTATTATTATTATTATTATTATTACTGGTGGTGGTGTTGTTTTATGATCATAGGTAGATTGTATAGATAGTCTGGCAAACAACAATGAATTACACAAATTTTATTATAAATAAAGAAAATACAGTATAATATAAATTATAAGGCATATAAATTGACAGTTTTATATATATATCTCAATGTACAACATATAACAGAATAGAATACATTAGAACAGAATACACTGTAATATCATAGTATATAATACAAATGCTTTTTGGGAGCATAAATGAAACTAAATGTTGAGCATTCCCAAGAACAACCCAGCTTCCGTGGTCTCCATTGTGAATCTATCCGCAACAGCTCGTGCATGGTGATTCACAACATATTTTTGGTCTTTGTCCAGTCTATTCTGTAGTACCCCACCCAGTGCAGACAACTCTGTGCTAGGCGGGAGGACCCATGCTGGCCTTCCATCCAAGATGGCGTCCTCCTCTTCAGAAATGATATCTACTGATGCGGTCCTCCATATGGCAGCCTCTTCCTCAGTTTAAAGAACACTAGCTCTGGCCTTGTGCTGCTGCACAACACAGTGAAAACAGAAATTAGATCGCTGAAAACAGCAAATGGAGAAAAAGTCTAAGAACTACTGGGGAAATGATGTTTGACTTACTCTTCTCCTCCTTTGCCTCATTCGAGTGGCGATCCTGCCCCCCTCTTTGTTCTCTAGATTCCCTTCTTGGTTCATCCTGTAACTCGAATAGTCTCAGTAGGTCTTGCAGGATGCTAGAGAGAAAAAAAATGGAGAAGAAAGGAAGATTGATTAAAAGTTCGTTTAGAATTCCAGGCACTGCTATGAAACAATCGCGACGATATAGTCTACCAGCAAAACACGTTGTCTTACCTTGTCCATGGATCATATCTGTGCGTGTTGTTTTCAGCATTATGCATTCTCCGCACAGCTTCCTGTAGAAGCAAAATTAGTACAAGAGTTAAATTCAACCACATTAAGGGATAAAGCAGATAAAGAAATGTGAACGTATCAGAATGTGCGGCAGTCAAAGACAAAAGCCAGAAGGCTACAGAAATAAACTTACCAAAACAGAATTATTTCCCGCTCGTCTTCTTTTTTGGGCAGACTCCTCTTGCGCCTCTTTGATGGGACTCCATCCTGTCCAACCGCCGAATAACATTCTCCATGAACGTTTGCTGCTGTTCAGACATCTTCTTAAAAATGCATTTAACGGGGACACCAATTGTTTGTTTTCGTTCGGACTCGGCGTTGGAAAAATTGGATATTCCCGGCGCACGAGTAGCCTCTCCACTCCGCTGTCCGTTCAATAACTCAAGTGTTCTTTTGCAAGCCATCTTCAAAATGCACACTATCGACAGAATACTGAGTACAACTTCTGTAATCCTTCAGTGACTTGCTTCTCCTACGTACAGGTAACCCCTTGCCCAAAGCAAATTTCGCGCTGCATTTTCACACAATGCTATTGGTTACTGTCACTCTACGCCATGCACACACAGAAAACTGATTGGACAGGACTCAACCTTAGATTCTAAGTGGGTGGTCTGAAAACGGGGCGCGTCCTCGTACTGAGGAGAAACATTCCAAACAAACAAGCGAGGAACAACAACAACAAAAACAACAACAAAAACTCCTATGCCCTGTAAACTTTATTGAAAAACTCTTGTATCCTTTGTCCCGCATCCCTCATACTGAGATAATGTCCCGCATTTTTGCTGGTCGTTTGGTTTTTAACTGTCAGAAATGAAAAATATATGGATCCAGTCTTTTACCCGCCCGGCACATGAGCTGCTTATGCCGTTGTGGCATAGTTTCTAATCTATTTAATAGCGCTATGTCAAAAGCAGTAAAATGCAACATAGCCGAGTTTTTTTAAAGCCTTGCTTTCACCAAATGGCTGAGAGGAGAGCATTGAGGGCGGTCATCAAGAGGCTGTGGCGGCAGTCAGTCAAACTGTGCAGCTGTGGGGCCGACGAATTTCTTTGCCACGTCACAAAAACCAAACTTAGTAAAACTTTACAGATATGAAGGTAAACGCTGTCAGCCGACATTATGGTCAAAAAGAAAGGAAAAAGTTCTTTTATCCCTCCTGACCATGCTACTCATCCAATGGAGATTTTGGCTTGATATAAAGATTTGCATTGAAATTGTTTTATTTTAGGTCATATTTTATTTTGAGCCTTATTTATTCTTATAGTTGGATTTGGTCAGGGGTTTAACTTGAAAGACTTGAGCTATATGATGCCTGCTGCTTTGCTTAAGTACAGTTGCCTTTGATGGGCCTGTAATGGCCAATGCATGTTGGATGTCTATCAATACAAGTGTTTCTTATTCAGTTAGACTGACATTATATCTAAGTTTTACCTTATCTCTCAGCGTTAGTAACATGTCCCACATTGTCCCACACAAACTTACTACTTGTCCCCCATTTGGTCTGTTTGCATCTGGTCACCCTATACCTTTGACCCCAAGTAAAGGACAGTTGCATAACCATCAAATATGTAATTAATGAACCTCTCATTTAGACTTGTGTTTAAAATTATATTTTCAGTGTGTTTTTGTATGCTCCATTTGAAGAGTCCATTGTAATTTAGCTGCACGACAGAGCAATGACATTAAAGGCTACATGGACCTACCACTGCTGTATTATACACCATGCAACACCTAACACGTTTGTGTGGTTATCCAAATATAGCCTAAATATTACATATAGGCTAACTGATAGAAAGTAACAGCGAGGAAGGGGGGCAGGCTTCTATACCCAGTCCCACCTAGACCACTGACTGTTATTAGCATTTGAAAGGCCAAGCCATCAGCTAACGACTGTGGTCACACGGATGCCCGAAAACCTGAGTCTAACAGCTGTATTCGGACCATTTGCGGAGGTTTTCAGGTCCGCATAACAAAGTTCTGCGGGCATCCGAATACCTCCGGAAAACAGCAGGTTTAGAGGAAGTTTACTTTGTCCGGATATTTCCGAATACACCACTTATCACGCAGTGTGTCAGGTTATGGATTAGGAAATAGTTGAGTTGTCTGTATTCAAAGGAGAGAAAAGCTTTCCTTCCCTTATTATGCACCTCAGCTCAAGTAAAATTATAGAAGAGAAGGATATCGCTGGTTATTAGTGCAGTGAAAGGTGCCAGCATTGTGCCACATCTTTGTGCTCCTTGGCTGTAATTCTAACTATCTAGCTCTTCAAAGTACATCTTTTCATATGTCTGTGTTTGTGTTTTCATTGTGTTCTGTACTTGACTCCCACTCTGTGTATATTGCCCTTTCAAATGGTTTATGCAGTAACTGTAGTGTGAATTTAGAATGCTGTAACTTTTTTTGGGGGGGGGTTGTGTATACTTGTGACTTAAATGAAGTATTTAAAAGTCCTCATTTATGTACTTCTTATGATTGTTTGTGTGTGCATGTGTGTATCTCCAGCTTATCACTGTATACACAGTACCAGGAATGGACCCAGACTGGCTGATCGGAGAGAGAGGCAACCAGAAAGGCAAGGTGCCAGTCACATACCTTGAGCTGCTGAGCTAGACACACAGATGCGCACACGTGCACACACACACACACACACACACACACACACACACACACACATACTCACACACTTTCACATGCAAACAAAAACACACATACACTTAAAAATCCACTTAAGAAACCCGTAAACAAAAATATAGATGTGCGGGGATATAGACATGCACAACTTTGCTGTGGTACTCTGGCAACAGTTCCTCTGAGGATATTTCAGACTGGGGAAAAGGATACAGAAATCCAGTGAGTCATTGTGCATGTGTGAATATCAAGATAAACCTAAGCATCGAGGCAATTCACTATTCAGTCTTTTTATGGCCATTTGGTTTCATGTGAAGTAGAGTCCTGGTGGTTCTCCTCAAAGTTTTCCAAAAAAAAAAAAAAAAAAAAAAATCGTCTGTCGGTTCAACTTTATATTCTTTACATGTCATTATTAACTGTAGTACACAAACATAAGCAAACGTAAACTTGAAGGTAAACTTGTCCCATTTTACCTTTCATTAGAACAACAATAATTCTTGTACTAGAGCACCAGGACAAGAATTGGTTCGTGCATTGTCATGTCAGAGTTGACTCTTGTGATGGACCTGGGTGTGTGCTTCTGTTTTGGACTGCAAATGTGTTTTGCTGAAACCATGTGAACCTGGTCTTGATTTCCTGTCATTTGCCACATTATTTGTTTGTTTGAATTCAGAGTGGATTTTTTTTGTGTGTGGCGAGAAACAGATTTGTTCAATCTTGAACTAAGATTTGTAAACATGAATAAAATGAATTGTCTGTATGATTTGTTGTTACTGTCCCTGTTTGGTTTTTCACCTCTCTCACTGTGACATCCATTCTGTCCTGTCATTTCATTTCACCCTGTCTTTCATTTATCAGTGTACTCTATGCTTGTTCTTAAAAAAGACATGGTCCATACTGAATGAAATAAACTTAAACAAAATGAATATAACTATTCGGAGATGCTGTGTCTTCTATTATTTCTAGATCATTACACTGTGAAACATCTTAAAGGGTTTTGAAACATGTCTCATGCGCTAACAACATCTTAATAGGGCTACAGGGCTCTGTCTAATGCTATTGTTGTGGGTCATTAACTGTGTATGTTGTATTCTTAGATGGAACAACTACCTCTGAATGATTTATAAAAAAGAATTTCTTAAAGAATATGTTGTCCCTGGTATTTGTTTCTGTAGTTTTTCTGGGGCATTGTACATGTATTGGGAGCGTTTATTTGAAATAGGTAACACAGACAAGAGGTTTTACTAGAAGTTTCACTATTTAAACTGAAGAACTCATTTGAAATAAAACAATAATGAGGTTTTATCAGTAGATCTAGGTAAATTGAAGTGTTTATTGCCGCGTTTGAGTTGGATCTGGTCGGTTTGGGTTTTATTTGTGAAAGCATTGACATTCCAAGACTGTTCTTGGACAAATATCAGTGAAAGACATGTTGCAGTTCTCTCTTTCTCTGAGACCCTTGAGATTCTCTCTCACTCTTGAACTCTTTTGAGCTTATCAAGATGAGATGAGAATGTTTGGAGGAGCAGATGCTGTTGGAACTCAGTCTTTTTCTGATTCTCCCATTATGACTCGTGTGCTTTGGTGTATTAGCAAACATGGGCTAGTGCTCGACCGACCATCAGGATGCTGGTCTCCTGTATTTGCTTGTCAAATTTGTGATTTGCTTGGAGTTCCTGTGGGGTAAAACGGTAAACAAAACAAAAAAAAAAGCATAGACATCATCCTATTTATCTCTGATCTATCGAGATAAGATGATATAAAATAATTTACAGTGCTGAGAGAAGGAAAGAGAAGGTAAACGTACTATAATGAAGTGACCAGATCAGTTAGGCAAACATATCAAGTGACCCTGTGAAAAAAGTGACTGTGTAAGAAAAGTGACCATGTGTTACTCAAGAACGTAAGTAAGTTAAACATAAAATAAATCATCTGTGTGAATAAGGTGATCGTGTGGATAAAGTTGTCCCCAGTTAACCCTTGGCTTATGTTTATTGTTCTTCCTCTGCAGAAATATTTCTGCCCATTGCCGTTAGACGTTAAAAGATAGAGACATGTAACTTTGAACACAAGTAGATATTGATGTGCTAATGCTGACATGGTGAATAATTTCAGTTGACCTGAAGAGATGCAAAGGCTACTCAATGCTCTCGCAACTGTTGTGCATCTCATCTTAACTTTGTTTTATCCTGTCGTTCTCCTGCAGCTTTAGCACTGAAATAGGATTACGCTGGTCCCAGTTCTGCTGGTTCCATCACCTCAGTTGGCCCCTGCAGAGTGGATGAGACTAGTGATAGTGAGGTCAGCATGTGAAGTGACATGGCAGTCCCATCATCTTCCATCAATGACAATAAAAATCACTAGAAAAAGAGTAATAGAAGAGGAGGAATTCAGATGATGACTTATCAGAAAAGAGGAGTAAGAAGAGGGCCCATAAGAAGAAGAGTAGAAAGGGCTATACTTCTTATTTACCAAAAAGGATGAGCTCATAGGTGTGGATAATGTGGGTGTCCAGGACCTTGAGCACCCATGAACTTCACTTCTTTAAACCAATGAAATTCTTGTCTGAAGCAGGTGATTCAGTTTTGTTGACATACTGTAAGATATCAAGAAATCTTGAAAGGTGTAGTGCTGTAGCTTCCTAGGAACAGGGTTGGGAGGCACTGTGATTGACATCTTTTTGTTTTGCAGTCCTTAGGCTAGAGGAGGTGATTTCACATTACCGCAGTGGCAAGTGAAAAGACAAAAACAGAGGCTTACAGATATTCTGGTGTGAACAGGAAAGCAATAGTTGACATAGCACCAATTGCTGAATTACAAATGTTAGATCTAGTAATACATGTAAAAGCTTCGCTCTTCTTTCAATGTGTGCCGGGGTGGTTGAAAAGGTGGCAAGCTCTATGTTATTACTGGAAGATGTAGAGCAGTCATCAAGTCAGCTATACTAAAAAATAACATGTGATCAGCTGAAACAGGAGGGCCAATTACTGCACATCTGAGTTGTGAATAGTTGAATAAGCTGTAGAATTTCCTCAACAGTCTGCCAACAGCAGAGTCAAATATTTAAAAACATTAATGTGTTCCCATAAATCTGAGGGCGAAAGATTTTTTTTCCAAAAATATCTATTTCAGTTTTTTCTAGTTTTAAAAAAACTGTGATTTCTAAAACTGTCCAGGTTTGCCGCGTGTTTGTAACATTTTTACCTCTTTTTTTCTACAATAAAAATGGAATTGTTCTTGATTCTTGTTTGTGATCTGATTGTATTTACTTGAAATTGTAATTGCCCACTGGGTCGGCACCTATTGCACATCTGTCTGGCCAAGAAGGGGTCTCCTCTCTCTGTTTTTCCTCTGTTATTCCTGTTACACCTGGGTTTTGTTTTTTAAGTCAAGGAGTGCCAGCCTGTTTTGTTTTGTTTGCTGTGGGCATGTAAAGCCCTTTTAGATTGTAAACAGTGATACTGGGCTCTATATAAACGTGAAACTTGAAACTTGATTCTTGTTTGATTTATTTTGTAGAATCATTCGGCATAAATTAGTTGATGGATAATATGTGATGGTTTCCACTTTACTTGGGGGGGACACAAAAACAAGTAGACAGTGCTTAATACAACAGTGATTAATCCTCTCTTCATCATGAGTTCATAGTATAATTAGTAGTGAATATCCCCCACTTTACTTGGAGGGGCACATACAGTAGTAATTAATGTTTAGGTAATAGCAAATAACTACAGTAGTATCTAATGAACAAAGTGCACAGACAGCAGGGGCATAGTAAAACAACTGCACATGCTGATGGGAAATGTCAGGAAGGCCCAGCCATTGTCTTCTCTGCAGGGCTGAACAAGGGAGGTAAAAAGTCACTGTAGATCAGAAGCTTAATTCACAGGTGAGTAGGGTAATAAATGGGGCTAATGCATAAATAGTTAGTGAGTTTCTATACTACTTCTTTACATGAGCAAACATACTTACCAGTTCATTAGTTTTCCATTTGCTGGTAGTTGCTGGATACTTATTAAGTTTATACTGTTGAGTAATAATACACTTAAGAAGAGTGTCTGCCAAGGCAGAGCTATCTTTCCCAAATTTCTGCACCTGGGGATTAAGAAAGTGCTATCTTATCTTATCTTATCTTATCTTATCTTATCTTATCTTATCTTATCTTATCTTATCTTATCTTATCTAAACTACCAGTTATCAGTGTGCTCAATGACTAATTACTGAAGACTGTTACTGTGTAGTAACTCTGACTTAATTAACAGTGGAATAATAAATTAATTATGGGCAATCAGTGATGTACTGACAGCATAATTAATTGTTAATTTGTGACCCTTAAGGTGAAGTGTTGATGAGGAGCCTGCACATGCATCCAGAACCATCTTCAGTTCATGACGGCTGCTTTGTGTCTGAGACATTGTCGAGACTTTTATGATTGTCATCTGTTTTTCTTGTGATTCATCTTTGTCGGGTCCTCCCTGTGTCTGAGCAGACTTCCTGCAGAGCACGAAAACCACATTGTTAAAAGTATCAGATATTTTCTTACAGGAAATTCATTGCATGACAAATGCAAACCCATCTGTGCCTATTTTTTGAGATTCGCCATTACTAAACGATGAGATAAGAGATGAAAAAGAGGATATTAGTGAAAGGTCAAGGATGACTCATAATATCAGATGATGAGATTTCATCTCTCAGGTGTTGGCTGGAATACTCTTCAAGCATGAGCAATCGGTGTTTCAATGAATGACTGAGCTTTGTTATGAAATCCACTCACAGCACATGCATGGATCAGTGCAGGCATACTCTGTTCACTGACTCAAATTTCTCACATGCATAAACAGATAGAAACACTGGCCAGTTAACCCCTACTGTAAGTTTTCTCATTATTAAAAAAAAAAACAAAACACATTGACCTGTACAGTATTTTTGATATAACATACCCAAGCAAAATACTTGTAAAAACTTATTTTTGCATGTTTGCATCAAAACTTTGTGTTTATACAATCACAGTTAATAAAATTAAAATATGACATGTCCAAACAGCAGAAATGGATTAGAACATTTTAGCATTAAATTCTGAGAAAATGGTTCCATTGATATTAATAACTTTTCATTATTATCATTTATCCTTTTCATTCCATGTATATGGTTAAATCACATTTGATGAACAGATGTAAAGAGGTCTTTCTCATATAACACAAAATGGGTTTTTTTATTGTTTATTATTGTTCTTTTTCTAGTGTGTTCTAATTTTACTAGTTTGTTGCAATTTTGTCTTGTGTTTGTCCTCTTGGTTCACAGCTACCAGGAATATCTCACATGGTAGCACTTTTGGTAGCACTGATTACAATGAGGCCCTGGAAGGTGTAATGGTGTCTGGAAGTATTATATTCACATTACAAACACAATTTCTGTCTAGCCTATGATGTGTGGGATCTCCCTTGTTTTTTTGGGCCTGCTTGTCTCAATACCAGCATGTCAGAGATTCTCTGGAATCACCTCCAAGTCAGTTGTCAGGGCAAGTCTACTTTCACCAATGCGCCTTTCTGATCACAAACATACACCCAAATGACTCAGTCCTTTGCTTTACTGTTTATTTTTTACCTTTTTTTAGCAGCATATTCCATTCTAAATCCTTCACAGGGACAAAGAAAATAACACAAGCTTATAGGAGAGACGGAGAGGAACACACATAAAAATGCAGAACATATAAATCCATTTATAATTAAAATCAAGTAAGAGAAAAATTATTTTAAATACTTGCTTGCACCAACTCATTCGGACGGTCAACTGACTATCAGAGCATGAAAAAGTTATGCACCTTACGTGCGTGGTTATAGCTAGACTATATTCACTTGGTTCACAATGCACACCGAACCGAACGTCCTGTACCAAATATGTGTACCGTTATACCCCTAACACAAAAATATACAACTAGACATAACTTTAAATAGAATAATAATTTCATGATTTACTTGTGTTATAGTGTTAACCGTGAAATGTAAAAAGACTTTTGTTACATTAGTAACATAATGGGAGCTCAAAAGGCTGCACCTGCAGCGGTTGGCAGCAAGTTGTGTTTGGAGGGGTGGAGGGGACGAGGATGGTTCCGTATTCTGGGAACCGTGACAGTTTGTATCGCGGTTTCGGTCTTGGTTTCAGAACCGTTACACCCTTAATAAATAAATAATATTATTTTATAGGTATTTGTTCACTGTAGAATAGTGCTTTTCAAAATACTTGGCTAACCATCACAATTGCTTTAATATGAAGAGATATTATAGCTATACATGCGTTTGTTCATTTAACAGTCAGTTTTATCCAAAGCAACAGAGCACAAACCAGGCATGTGAGAAGACAGCAGTGTCATCCCTCGGTAGGCTCAAATCACCAACCTGTTGGTTAACAGCTGCACATGCAAATCAGTTGCGCCTCAAAGACTGTTCCATGCGCAAAGTACATCAGGCTTGGTCTGAATGTTTAATTTTTAATTCCATATTCGCGGATTGAGAAACATCAGTTTCTGGTAAAACAACATACAAATGATGCAACATAACAATTTTCAATAGAAAGTAGTCTTATTAGTCATTAAAACAAATCAGATCTCCTATAGAAACCCCCCTCACACATGGACAGAAAGCAAAAGTAAAGAAAAGTACAGAATACTGGGTGTTTCTTATTCCCACAAGCTCTCAAAGGAAACACAGGAAGCCAGACACAACACTGACTGAGCCAGAGTTCATGCCAAAGACAGACTGAAAGTCTTTTAATCCTCACTGAAGTGCTGGAGAATAGAAAGAACATTTCCTATGCAGAGGCTGGTTGACAGCTCTCAAATTTAATAGTCCTTGCAGCTCTTGGTTTAATTGCTTTATATGAATTTATCTCCCCCTCGTCATCACATGGTCATTCCATTTCATTGTTGTGTGACCCAAACAACTGATTAGACCTGAATAACTGATTAGCCTAATGAGACATAGGGGATGTTATCTACTGTGTGAAAAATCTGTTACACATTATAAAAATGTTTTGGAAAATTACTTTTTGATGCTTCCTGTACAACTGCCATAAAAAGTCTTCCTGTTGATGAATCAGTGGTGACTGTACCTTACACAAACTTCAGTTTTAATCAGATTCTTATGTCATATGTCCCAGCTCTTACAAATACCACTGAACCCTAAATCAGCTAGGATTTTGCAATAGGCCTATACACTCCCCACAGTGTTTTCCCCAGGGCCAACCTCTTGGCACACTCACACAAACTCGCTTGGCACAGGCTTCTATGGTGTGGGATTTTCAGCAAAGGAAGCGTAGGATGTGGTTTATCACATGGAGCTGAAACATACAGGAACTGTGACAGCAACAGTTCACACATTTTCAGGAAGAACTCAAACCCACAGGAATTACAGAGGTCGAGGGCAAAATACACTAACTTCAAGAATCCCATTCATCTTTTTATACTAGAGTGAGTCACACACTGTAGGACTTTATATTTCTCCAAGAACCCTAATACATACCTAAATATTTATGATAGGTACTTGAATTGAACAACCAGTGTGGTTCCTGGGGCACCAGAGTCTCTTCCTACTCCATAAATACATAAATAATACACATGCCAGGCATCTGTGTGGTCAAGGATAGAGTAAAAAGCCTTATACTGTCCAACGGTGTAATGTGGCAGTAATACAGAATAGGCAAAAGCATTTGAGGCTGTTCATTGTGCCATGAACATACACCAATAAGACCTACAATTTGGATAAGTCATTTTCTGGGATAAAATAACATAATAAAATAAAGTAAGGACTTCAGTTTGGTCTAATGTGGATCTTTCTGCTCTGGTTCACTGATGGGAAATTGTCACCTAAAAGTCTGGCTGTACAAAACCAGCCATTTAAGACAACAAACAAAATAAATCATGACTTCCGTATTTAGCAGCCACATTGGTTCTGAACATTCAAATAGTAAATTAAACTTACAAGTGAGTTACAAAATTGAAATATTGGGGAAGATTCTTTAAAACAAAAACATGTTTGAAATATGACTGTGAGATATTTCATTTATGCTAGCTGGTTCCTTCAGAATTAGTAACCAAGATTACTAACCAGAATTAGTAACCAAGCCCTCTGGACTTCTTATAAAGGCCCAACTTTTTCATTATAGACAGTCAATGTTCATTAATCTTAAATCATTATTTGCTAATGTTCTTTGTATTTTTTAATTATTTTAATTAATCTTCAAGCTTCATATCATCATGATAAACACTTGAAACAAGTGTGGAATTCACCAAAAAAAAGAGAGAAAGAAAGAAAGACAGAAAGTGCTTAAAGGGTAATGTTGCTCCTCTGCTTTACGTATAGTAATCAGATGTACAGTTCTCTCACTTTGCATTAATGCTATTTTTGAATTATACCATTATATCCCTATTGTGATTTTGTGACAAACTGATTATCAGACTGTAAAGACTTTGAAGCTTAATAGAAAATAGAACTCATGCCTCATGAGCTCTCTGGATGTGGGATGACTGAACAAATAGAGTCGCATCATGAATCATGTGACTGCCATTTCCTCTTGTGGAGGTTTCTTAAAATGCAGTTTATAGTAAGTGGAAAAAAAAACGCAAGACTACTCTATCTCTGAGTGATCCCAATTCACAGTACCCACACAAACTGAAAGTGTAATATCTACCACTGCATAATTATAATGCCATTGTAATGGCTTATTAGTTGCTTTGGAATTTGTTATCTCTCTCTTCATGACAACGTCCATACCCAACTCGGGGTCTACCAATTGCCACATAATACCACATGGTACCACATAATACCATATTATTCAACACAGTACCACATAACACCACACAATACCATATAAATGCCTACCACATAATGTCTTGAAACAGCTTTAACATGAAATGCCTACACCAGCCTACTTCAGTACCCCTCTGCTCAAAGAAAGGGCCATATATAGAGAGAAACTAAATCTGATTTGACTCCCTCAGTGTTTTCTATCCCAAAATCAGTGTTCAAAAATGACCCCACAGTATGGAAGCGTTTAGATGCAATGAATTTACATTTAATTTACATTCCGTTTTCCCGAATTTACATTCTCAAGAAATCCCGAGAAAACACAGTTTCATTATTTCGTAATAATGACATAAACAGGTCGAGATCTCGAGAACACACACACACAAAAAATAAATAAATTAACACGTTATCACGAGAAAACGGAATCTAAATTAAATGTAAATTCATTGCATCTTAGGACTTCCATACCACAGATTGGCCAGCCATCATGTTTTGACTTGTACCATTACCTGATCGAATCACCAGGCAGACTAAGCTAGTCTAGATAGCTAACGTTTTCTGACTTTGTGATCAAAATACTCAATTTACAATTTACAATTTAGCTATTTGGCAGATGCTTTTTACCAAAGCAACTTACAATCAGTGCATCAGTTGGATTTCTAATACCTTGTGAGCAGAGATCACAATAAGACTGAGCGTAAAATTGCCCCTTCGCATTGCGCCCCTGGAATACTTTGACAAACACAGATACAAGACAAAGGTTTTTTTTTTTTTTTAGGAAAGGGAGGTTAGGCATTGGGGGACAGGTGTGTTCTAAAGAGGTGGGTTTTCAGTTTCCTGCGGAAGATAGCAAGAGATTCCGCAGGCTTGACTGCGTGGGGGAGGTCGTTCCACCACCTCGAGGCAATGGCGGAGAAGAGGCATGGTCGGGAGGAGCGGCTGCCGGGTTCCCTGAGTGAGGTCCCGGGTTCCCGTCAGTTGTCCAGATGTCGTAGAGCGGAGGGTCCTAGTTGGGGTGTACGGAGTTATAAGAGACTGAAGGTATGATGGGGCGGAGCCTCTTGTGGCCTGGTAGGCCAGCACCAGTGTCTTGAACTGGATGCGGGCTGCTACCGGAAGCCAGTGGAGCGCAGTAAGCAGTGGAATGACATGAGAGTGCTTAGGGAGGTTGAATACCAGGCGTGGAGCATTGTTATGTACGAGCTGGAGCGGCCTGATGGGGCAGGCCGGCAAGCCAGCCAGTAGAACGTTGCAGTAGTCCAGGCGGGAGATGACAAGTGCTTGGACCAGGAGCTGGGTCGCCTGTTGTGTGAAGAATGGGCGGATTCTCCTGATGTTGTATAGGGAGAATCTACAGGATCGAGTGACTGCTGCGATGTGACTGGAGTAGGTCAGCTGGTTGTCGAGGGTTACACCAAGGTTTTTGGCTGCTGTGGTGGGGAACACCACAGATCCCTCAATGGTGATTGCAGTGTCGATCGCTGGGGAGTTCTTAGCAGGAAAAAACAGGAGCTCCATTTCCTCCGGGTTGAGTTTGAGATGGTTAGCAGACATCCAGGAGGCAATGTCAGCTAGGCAGGCTGCGATGTGAGGTTGAACCTGGGAGTCAGAGGGGGGGAAGGAGAAGAACAGCTGTGTGTCATCAGCATAGCAGTGGTAAGAGAGGCCATGGGTGGAGATAACTTGACCGAGTGATCTGGTGTAGAGAGAGAAGAGGAGTGGACCAAGTACCGAACCTTGTGGGACACCCGTGTGTAAAGGGTGGGTGGAAGAGACCGATTCCCTCCAAGAGACCTGGTAGGAGCGGTCAGACAGATAGTACTTGAACCATGCAAGTGCAGAACCCGCGAAGCCCAGCCCAGCAAGGGATGAGAGGAGGATCTGGTGGTTGACCGTGTCGAATGCTGCGGAGAGGTCTAGGAGTATGAGGACAGAGCTGAGAGACTTTGCTCTAGCCAAGTGGAGCTCCTCCGTGACAGCAAGGAGGGCTGTCTCGGTGGAGTGGCCGGCTTTGAATCCGGATTTATTCTGATCCAGGAGATTGTACTGCAGAAGATATGGTGAGAGTTGGTTATATACTGCGCGTTCCAAGGTTTTGGAGAGAAACGGTAGGAGTGAGACTGGACGGTAGCTACTGACATCAGCAGGGTCTAGGGTGGGCTTCTTGAGCAGTGGCTTGACCCGTGCTCTCTTCAGGGCAGAAGGAACCATGCCAGTAGATAGGGAGCTGTTGATCAAGGACGAGATGAAGGGCAGAGTGTTGTCCGAGATGTCCTGAAAGAGAGGGGAGGGGATGGGATCTAGAGGACAGGTAGTGGGACGATGGGATTTTATAAGTAAGAGAGCTTCAGCGTCAGATAGAGGGGAGAAGGAGGAGAAGATAGTGGGGGGGGGGGGGGGGGGGGGTGCAGGATCCGAGGTGGGAGGGGAAGGGGGGAAGGAGTCGCAGATGTCATTGATCTTCTTCTCGAAGAGGGATACTCAAGTCTATTGTATACTATCAGGAAACATATTGTTAGCACCACTATTACCATTATCCTCCTTTTTCTGTATCAAGCTGAATCAAAGACGTATGAACTTGTCATCTTGCTATCTTGTCATTTATGATCAAAATGCTCAAATATAGCTGCACTATTACATGTTATTAGCGCTACTATTACCATTACACGCGATGTTCTGTATCAATCTGAATTAGTGTCATATGAACTTGCCATATTGTCATGTAAGATCAAATGTTCACTGTAGGCCTAGTATTACATATTACTGGCACTACTATTAGCATCAGTTTCATTGTCATGACATCTGGGTAGTTGGAGCATAAGGTCCCCATGGCTAGGTAGCCCTCCTGTCTATTAATAGCTTAAAGCTAACTACTACGTCTTTTTGCATTTCGGAATCCTGCAAAAGCTTAAATCAGGGCTAGTTATCTTATTCACCGTGCAACCCACTATGCAACAGCTTTTTAGCATGATTGCAATTTTAGTTTTAAGACAATAAAGAGAACTGTGCCATGCAAATCAATGGGAAATGCAGCATTGTTTTCCCCCACGGCATGAGCTTGGCCTAAATGCGTTCTGTCTCTATAGTGTGTGCAACAGACTTTGTTGACTGAGCTTTCTATCTTGGGCTAGAATAGAATGTTGGTAACAATAAAGTTAAAATATTGTCTGTATCACCCATACTCCATCATTGTGTAAGATAAGACCAAGTGTTATCTTCATATCATATTGTTAATTTTATACTTTGCCCTATGCACTGGGACCAACACATCATAGCTGCATAGTCTTTTAATTGATGTACACACACACACACTTGTGCAAGCCCTACATAACACCACACGGTACCACATATGACCACAACATTATGATTTGCTGTGGCCTAAAGGCTAGAGAAGTGGGCTTGGGACCGAAAGGTCGCCAGTTTGAACTCCTGGACCAGGAGTCCTAGACCAGCAGGAAAAATGTGGGGTGAGTGAACATACAGTGCTTTCCCCTCCCTCCATATTCCCCTTGAGCAAGGCACCTAACCCCCAACTGCTCCCTAGGTGCTGTGGCTGTGTAGCTGCCCACTGCTCCATGTGTGTGTGCTCACTTCCTCCAAGTGTGTGTGTTTGCTCATTGCTCACTACTCCTGGTGTGTGTGTGTGTTTTCACTATTCGGATGGGTTAAATTGCAGAGGCTGAATTTCCCACTGGGATTAATAAAGTATCTGAAATATTTAAAAAATTAAAAATGAAAATTAATACCATACTTTACCACATAATACCACACTGTACCACGTAATACCGCATTTTACCACGTAATACACACTGTACCACACTATACCACATAATGCTACACCGTACCACATTATACCACACAGTATCACACGAGACCACATAATACCACACGATACTACTCTTTACCGCATAATAGCACAGTATACAAAATCATACCACACTGTAGCACATAATACCACACCATACCACATTATACCACACAGTACTACATATTACCACAATGGACCACATAGTAATAATAATAACATTTATTTAGAGCCCAATATCACTATTTATAGTCTCAAAGGGCTTTACATGTCTATAACAAAGTCAAATCAAAATTATATTATACATAAGTTCGAGAAAATAGATAAGTCTTTAATCTTGTTTTAAAAGTATTGAGAGATTTTGTCTCTCTAACTTCTGTAGGTAAACCATTCCAGAGGAAGGGAGGAAAAGGCTCGGTTGCCAGCAGACTTCAGAGCGGTCATTGTCCTGGATAGGTAAGGAAATCTGACTATTGTCAGCATAACAATGGAAGTTAATGTTGTAACTACGAATAATGTCACCCAAAGGGAGCATGTAAATCCCTGAGGAACATCATAGTTAAGCTTACTGTATTCAGAGGTCACATTATTATAGTGGACACGCTGCTTTCTTTCAGAGAGAAACCAAGAGAGCGCCAGGCCACGAATGCCAATTTAGTTTTCAAGGCGCTTTAACAATATAGTGTGATCGACCGTGCCAAATGCTGCACTCAGATCAAGCAGAATAAGAATAGAAGTAGCACCAGCATCCATGGCTAATAAAAGATCATTAGTTTTTCTAGTAAGCGCGGTTTCAGTAGAGTGAAAACACCTGAAGCCTGACTGAAATATTTCAAACAGACTGTTAGAGGACATATGGGCTATCAGCTTAGCAGCTACAATTTTTTCAAGTATTTTTGAAAGGAACGGGAGATTAGAGATCGACCTATAATTATTTAAGGCTTCGGGGTCAAAGTTCGTTTTTTTAAGTAAAGGCCTGATCACGGCTGTTTTAAAAGAGGAGGGTACAACACCAGATTTAAGTGACATATTTAGAGTGTTTAAGATTGTTGGGCCGAGAACTGAGAAAAGCTCTATGTAAAGTTTTGCAGGTAGGGGATCAAGGAGACAAGAAGCTGGTTTGGCAGAGTGCACCAATTTGGACAGCACGTCTAGAGAGATAGGGTTAAATTGAGTTAAAGGGTGCACATCCTGACTAATCTTAAGGGCAGTAACAGAGAGCATGCAGGCAGTCTGATTTGATAAATTAATTTGAATATTACAATGAATTAAGTCTATTTTTGCGAGAAAAGTTCAACAAAATCGTTTGCAGTAAAAGGGCTAGACTGCGGGGAGTGATTCTGGGTAAGTTTAGATACTGTATCAAAAAGGAACCAGGGGTTATTTTTGTTAACATTAATTATTTTCAAGTAATACGCGAATTTGACTGTGTAGAGAGCGCGTTTATAATCTATCAGGCTGTTGTGCCAGGCAAGGCGGAAAACCGCTAGTTGTGTTGCCCGCCAGTCTCTTTCCAATTTCCTGCACACCTGTTTCAGCGCGCGAGTTTCATTATTATACCAAGGAGTGTTTACGCCTATTTTTATAGTTAATGGTGCTACCATAGCTAGCACATTACGGGTAGAATTTATGCTGTCCGTCAAGTCGTTCAAAGATCATTGAAAGAGTTGAGAGCAGTAGGAAGCAGATCAGCAAGCGCAGCAGTGGTGGAAGCATTTACGCGACGGCAGCTACGAACCGTGGTAGAGACTACTGGCGTGAACGGAAGAGTTACTTGGAAAGTAATAAGAAAATGGTCTGAGAGGGCCGCGGAGTAAGGAGAGACGACGACGTGAGAGATATCTAGTCCGCGAGCTAGAATAAGATCTAAAGTGTTGCCACTGAAATGAGTTGGTTCATGGACATATTGGTTAAAGCCAAGAGTGTCTATGATAGCTGTAAAAGCTTTATTAAGAGAATCAGAACTGTTATTAATGTGGATATTAAAGTCCCCCAGGATCAGGATTTTATCCACTCTAGTATAGAGATAGATTCAGAAAACTCATCTAGAAATTGACCATTGGGCCCCCGGGGGATGATAGAGCACTACTATGAGAAAAGATGAGGCAGTGCCATATTGCTTCATGGAGAGCAACTCAAAGGAGTCAAAATTAGGTAAACTAAGGATGTTAGAAGTAAATTTAGTGTTATGGATTAGAGCTACACCCACACCTTTCTTTGCTGCCCTAGCAGCCCAGGAAAAGGAATAGTTAGGGGGTGAAGCTTCATTTAAAGGGAGAAAAACGTCTGGCTTTAACGAAGTTTCACACAAACCTATCATGTCAAGGCTAAGATCACTGATCAGGTCGCTAACCAAGCAACGCCTTAGGCGAAAGCGATCTGATAATAAAACCTAACTTCACTGTAACCAGGCTTACAGTAATCATATTGGAGGAGGGAGTCAGTTGAATTGGAATTAAATTGCTACGAAATATGGTCTGTTTGACTCTAGACCGAAATGAGCTACGTGGGCGTGAAAATACACTAATGGGAAAATTAGTGTACTTTCACTAATACCCCACGATACCACACTACACCACTTAATACCACACTATGTCACATAATACCACACAGTACAACATATTACCACAAAATACCACAGAATGCCGCACTATACCACAAAGTACCACACTTTACTATATAAGACCACATAATACCACACTATTCCACACAGTTCCACATAATACCACATAATACAGCACTGTACCACATAATACTACACTATACCACATAATAACACATGATACCATGCAGTACCACATAATACTACACCATAACACATTATACCACACAGTACTACATATTACCAGATAATAACACACTAGACTACTTAATACCACACGATATCACGCAATGCCACACTGTATCACATAATACCATACGATGCCACACTAAACTACTTAATAAGACACTGTACCACATATTACCACAGGATGAGACACAATATCACACGATACCACACTTTACCACATAATACCACAATGAACCACATAATACCACACGATACCACATAATGCCACACTATACCACATTAGACCACATCATAGTCAAAAAGAACAGCTTTTCATCAGTGTCTACTGAACATGTATAGATGTAAATGTCTTAAAAATAAATAAAAGAAAAATAACACCAATCACGTACTGTGTGGTAATATGTGGTAATAGTTGGTCTGGTATTATGTAGTATTGCTGGTATGTGGTATCATGTGTTATCGTGTGGTATTATGTGGTAAAATATGGTACTATGTGGTATTATGTGGTACAGTGTGGTATTATGTGGTATAGTGTGGTATCATGTGGTGTTGTGTAGTATTATGAGCTATAGCATGGTATTGTGTGGTATTATTTGGTACAGTGTGGTATCGTGTGGTATTATGTGGTAGGCATTTATTTAGTATTATGTGGTTCTTTGTGGTGTTATGTGGTACTGTGTGGTATTATGTGGCAATTAGTAGGACTGCCTAACTCTTTAAGGTTGCTGTAAAACTTTTCTCACATTAACTACATGTGAGATGTGAAATCCAGGACAGATTTTAAACATCGCTTAATGTGTACTGCTAAAAATCAAATCTTGAATCAGTAAATTTGAATGTGGTAAGATTTTTCTCAGAATATATTTGCAGTTAAGTGAAAAGTATCTCATAGCTGAAAATGAGATGTTTTTGGCTTGAAATGTTCAAATGTGCTTTCAGCAGACTGGATGACCACTCATTTGAATTTATTTTATTTTGCTTTTATTTCCCTTTCGGTGCCTTTTTACTGTATTCAAGGATGTCAGTGTTTCATAACTTCCTTTATTCCATTCAACTTTTCTTAAAGCACATAAAAAATACCAAAAACACTGAAGCTTCAGTATAAATATATTGTAAATACTGTAAACTCTAGTAGTACAGGGAGTAATAGTAATGGTAATAGATGTTTTTCTTCACATTCAAACTTACTTTGGATCTAGTATCAAAATTCCAATTCAAATAATCTATATAATATTGTCCTTGTTCCCAAAACCTCACGATATTACAGAGTATTAGCAGTTACAACAAACAGATCATTCCAGTACAAACTTATACTGTGTCATGCATAAACTGCACTGGTCATGGCATTCTCTACGGCACACCTACACCATGGTTCGAATTACGGGGGGGGGGGGCGGCGTCTGAGCCCCCTAATTAAGACTTGGAACCCCCCCAAAAGAGGTAAAGAAACAACAGTTCGGAGGAGTCGAAACATTTATATATCCTATGCTATATATTCATTTTTTTTTTTTTCATTCATTCTCCAAGCCGCTTATCCTGATCAGGGTCGTGGGGGGTGCCGGAGCCTATCCCAGCGCACATAGGGCGAAAGGCGGGGAAACACCCTGGACAGGTCGCCAGTCCATCGCAGGGCAGACACACAGACAAACACACTCACACACACATTCATACCTAAGGGCAATTTAGTGTCTCCAATTCACCTAACCTGCATGTCTTTGGACTGTGGGAGGAAACCGGAGCTCCCGGAGGAAACCCACACAGACACGGGGAGAACATGCAAACTCCACACAGAAAGGACCCTGAGCACCCGTCCGGGAACCGAACCCTTCTTGCTGTGAGGCAACAGCGCTACCCACTGCGCCACCGTGCCGCCCCCCATGCTATATAGCCCTGCAGAAAAAGTTGACCCCCTCGATTATCATTGTATAATTCACACTCTGACCTACACCATAACATTTTCTCAAGGTATTTAACACAGCCATTGCTTCTCAAATGCAAAAAACAATTACAGTACAAGAATTTCTTTTATTATTTTTATATTTATTTTTTAAATGAATGATATTTGAATATTATCCTTTTACAAAGGGGACACATTTACATAGTAATATTTCTATTTATCATTACATGAAGGGGCAGTTTTAACATAAAACAGGGACAAATGTCTACTCATGAGAGCAGAGTACATTGAGTGGATACAATAAGTACCCATCATAAAGTAAAACAAATGTTCACTGATTACAGTCAGTGTATGAATCCCTCTTAAATAACAAACGAGTTTGCATGTTAGTTAAAAACAATGATTATTGATCAATGAAGAGTGCAAATACATATGCTGTACAAAGTTCCTTGTATAATTATACTTAAACTTTATATAGGTGTGGATTTTAATGTGTACATGGCAAAAGCATATCTTAGTACATAGTAATACGACAAAGTCCTCTATGCTACTGTTGTATGATTTCTAAGTAATTATGCCCACCCCAGTAAATCAGGTTACGATTATGTTCAGCAATGTCAACCCTTAGCTGGGTGTTAGCCTTGAGCATAACTACTTGGATCATGGAGACTGACTGGAACCAGTAGTCCTCACATGGCATAGACTCCCAGGCACTGATGACTTCCTGCAGTGTTGGGTAGCTGAGGTGGAACTTATAGACCTTAATATTAAGATAGACAGTTTTCTTGATGTTACAATAACTATCTGGTACACGGAAGTTGAATCTCACATTGACAAGGTATCGGCCAGCGCTTTGAACCACCACAGATGTACTGTTGTTTTGGAAGCTGAAGCCGTTGGTGAGACTCTCCTTCCACTGAATGGAATCGTTTAGCAGAGATGGGCGCACTGATCTTAATGCTACAAAAGACGGAAGGTACATGGAAAGACATATATGCATTTCTCCATCAATTCCATACTCATTTATTGCTTTAACAAACAACACAGATATGTGCATTGTCCTTGTATTATAAGCATCTCTCTCTCTCTCTCTCTCTCTTTCTGACTCAGTCACTTACGTGTCAAGTGGACAGCAACAGCACCAGCATCAGCATCAACATCAGAGTTTTTGGCTGTCTGTCTCTGGAAAAAGCCTATGAAGGTCAAGTAAAAAAGATGAAAACAACATTAACTTCAAAACAAAACACAAAAAAACAATCCACAGAGAGAATGATGTGTCCTTTGAAGACTTCTGAACAAACGTTATGACACAGTGTTTACAAAGGAAAACTTACTGTCCTCAGAAGGTTGTTGATCTTGAATATGCTATAATACATGTGAAAAAGAACAAATATTATGCAGTTGACAAAGCAGAACTGAAACTTGCGAGCAATCTATCCTAGGTTTAATATCTGTTCTGGATGTTCCGTTAGATGTATTTCGTGTATTTCAATAAATGTTTTGAGCATTTAAAAATGATTTTAAGTTAACTTTAATAAGATTTGATACCATCAAAACATAATTCGATATCCAAGTCACTCTAAGTCTGTTGTGCTACGGTGATCCTACCTCAGCGTTAGGAACATCACTTCGGGCTGATGGCCTCAGGCAAATAACTATTGCAGTAAAACTGAGGAAAAGGAATCCCATGGCAAGCCGAAAGCGTGTCTCTTGACGTCTCATATCCTTGCAGTACTGCATCAGTATATTCACCGTCTCGTTCTTATCCATTGCTTCCTCTAGCTTTCCGTCTCTTAGAGAGAGATTTGTATTATAATATGCGACAGAGGCGAACACCTCGTCAGTTTAATGGTCAATGCCATTTACAGTAACAGTGCATTGAGTTATAGGCGGTGAGAAATAAGAGCCCGCCTTAAGCTTCGCTGCGATACAGCTGTGAGCTTGTCAATACACGCGTCCTGAACGTACGCCTATGAAATTGAAGTTTCAGATTTTTAATCTGAACAGAGTTTATTTCCTACTCTAGATTTGTTTTCAATCTAAGAATTTTGTAAACGTTACATCCACGTTTATTTCCTATATGCTGCTGCCTTATTAGAAGACTCCTTACAGAAGGCTGAAAGCAACATTCAGAGGCAGACCTAAGCAACGACTCGTAAATTGCTCAAATCACCTCGGCATACGTTGACACGAGTCAGCAGAAGGTAGTGATTTTGTGATGGACCAATTTTTTTCCCCATCCGGTATCCCACCTGTAAGTAGGCCTACCTCCAGATGTTGCTTTGTGGTAAGTCAAAAAGGTGTTGGAAAAAAATACAGGTCAAGGCCCCATTTGAAAGAGCAGTGAAAAACTCACAAAATTAGCCTACCATAAGGTCGAAAGATCAAACCAGAAATAATGTCCAATCAAAACTGGGATGCTTGGATCCCCTTGGTTTTCTGTAACTTCTTGTTCTTACAGTTTTTTACAATCAAGCGTTTACCTATACTTAAGATACTTTGTCTAAACTCTTGACACAGCAACACACCTACATCACACAATTAGCCAAATAGTTCATTTTCTGCCCCAAACCATATTTTGTTCATTAAATACCAACTTTACATTTCCAAATGCAAAAAAACCTTTCTCTACATACACTATCAAAACACCACGTTTTCTGTGCAAGAGGAACATAGTCAGTCATACCACAATGACTTTTAAAATACTAACAGCTGATGTCATTACAAAAACTACATTACCTTTCATGTTTCAATTCTACTGGCACCTATATACAATAGGCAATATGAAATCCATTGTTTTTTTGTTTTTGTAATTCAGTTTCCTTTTACTGTAAACCACTCTACATTTTTTTGGTTGAGTGTCAAATGTGTGCATTTTTTGCAACATACTTTCTAAAGGTGAATGAATCATTTTTACTTAATAGAATGTACAGTAGAAAAAAGTAAGTGACAGAATTGCTGCAATAAAAGCTTTATTAGTGACATGAAATTGTTGCCAGTGATCAACAAAATATCCAACATAACTGGCCTTTGGTTACAAATGTGTAAAAATCAAATACACAAATACAAAAAAAAGCCACAGCGACTCCTCTGCCTGGTGTCCTCTCCCTCATTCAACTATTCCTCTCCCTTGTCCAGACATTATTTTTTCTCTCTCTGCTCCTCTGTGTTGTTCTGTATCCACATTGAACAAAATCACTCCAAATAGTCCCCTTTTTACTGTGTGTGTCCATGTAATTGAAAGAACTTGAACACCTGGCTATGTCTCCGATCGACATTTGAATCAGCTGTGGTTGGTCTAATTTTACACAGCTGACAGTAAATCAGCTCTTTCCCAGTGTTTCAATGATCTGTTTGTTCAGAAATGCTTACCAGCTGTTTCAATATAGCTGGTGAGCTGCTGTTGTTGCAGAGGCTTTATACTATATTTAAGGTTTTGAACATTGGGTTTTCATTTCTGGCATGCTGTGTGCAAGCATTTGTAAATAAGACAAGAAAGATCCATAATTTAGGTATGGGGTAAGCTTGTATATAAAGTAATTTAAGCATTTTAGAAAGGTGTTAATTGACTGCATATTCTGTGAAAACAACATGAATTGTATTAATGGTATGGTCCACAACAGTTAATTGTGTTTAGAGTTTTGAAAATGTGACTACAGATTGGACAAAAGGGTGTCAGCGACTGTAAAAAAACCCCGTAAGACATTTATTTATTTATATATTTATTTATTCATGCATTCATTCATTCACTTTTACATTTAAAAGTTGTGTACTCATCACCCCCTCTGCTGGTCTTTTGATATTCCGTTTCCTTGATTAATTCCACAAATTTCTCCGTCAGGTTACTATCCATTTACATTGTGCGTGTTACAGGTAAAAACGTGAGAAACAGAAGTGAAATGATGCGACAGTCCGACACATATTATGTTCTGTGAATTTACCTCTAAATTATCTTTATTAAACATTGTAAGCAGGACCATGCACACCTCCTTTTCAGTAATTGTATGTGTATTTTCTTTTTAAAGACTTTTTCATATAGGCCTGCATTTATCTCATTTCTATGAACAGAATACAAATACAAAATACAAAAGTACAAAAAACAAAAGTATCAAAATAAGATGCATTTCAAATAAACATTTACACACCGCAGAGGTGCTAGTATCTCTTCCCCACCCACGTCCGCTTGCAATAATTTTTAATCACAACTGGCTTGTGTACGGCCAGACACTGGCCATTCCCTTTCACCTTAAACAACCTTTGATCACCATTCTACGCATTTTCCAAAATGATTGTCACTATCCTGTACGGCCTGGTACACCTAAAGAGAAAACACAGTTGACGTCACGCAATCCGGGAATTCATCAAAACACCGCCATGTTGGCAGGAAAAGCTGAGCAAAAATGAATGGTGCCGGCGTAGATTTCAAGCTGTCAGAGTTCATGGCGCACTTTAAGAGAAAGGATAAACCATTCTGAATTGAAACTGGTTTAATATATTTTGTAATGAAGAGTCTACGGAAAACCTAAACGATCACACACGCGCACGCAGGGGGGCACGCACACACACGTACACATCATCTTCATCATCACCATCGCGACGTTTACACAATAACCGCGACTAAAACCGTTTAAGATTGGAGCTAACAGAAAACCTAAAGGAAAATGTATAGGGAGGACGTATGGTCTTGACTGAGTTAGCAAAACCGTTGCGCCGCTGGTGTAACGGCTTCACTCTTTCACCTGATCTGATCCCCTGAACTCAAATTCAAATAGTTTCAATTACCGATCTTTTTACACAACAAATTATGTAAAGCTTTAGGCCTACACACCGCCAGATCGCGAACATAATATTCTCCCACACCACTCCTCACTGTTAGAATAATTTTGCACAAGCGCTGAACCGGTTAAACGGTAAGATACACATTTCAATACACACCCAGTACTTGGTAGTTTCGTCGAAATTGTTTATACGAGAAAAGGGAACAACAGCCCGATAATTATCTTCCAAGTACCTTACCAGAGCAAACTTTTTTTTTTTTTTTTTTTTACTGCGAACTAAGGCTAACTGTAGGTTGTAACTGTAAAGCTGCGTTTTACCCGAAGCGAAATTCGCGGGTTTTGATTGCTTGCCTTCGTGCGACGTTACAGCAAGGATTTTTGAATACACCAATCAGATTACTCAAGAAGGGCTAGGAGCCACGCCCCCTTCCCAGGTATCTCTTCAGTCGCGACGGAGGACAAGCTGATCGTGTGATCAAAATGCTTGCTCTGATGTAATATAATTGTTTCAGTAAGTAGTGATCATGTCCAAATAAACAGTGTGTGCACTTCTTTGGTCAGTTATAGCCGGCAAAAGATAATTAATAAAAATTGACCAGCAGGAAGGTTTTGCTACCGGTAAGCTACTCATTGCATTAAGTGTTTAACATATCTTACTTAACTTACTTTAGCTTTTACATATGAAAAAAACAAGTACTCACTTCGTGGGCTTGTATACTAGTAGAGTTATATTGATAGTTATAACTAAAGACAGGTGATAACGTTGCCGAATCAGTTCCTTTGTGTCCCGAGACTGTATATTTCAATGTAGCACACGCGACTGTTCGTTTTTAGTTAACCATAATGGCTGGCCAGATAACAGCTGAGACACCGCTTTATATTGAGTATGCCTGCTGATGTTAATGCGTTTAGTGAGTACATAGTTACGGATTTTATGTAATGCAGCCGATCGAGAACTCGCTCCGACAGCGAGAACAAGAGGGCCCCGAAATAAGGACGGAAACAGCGTCGCCCATCAGAGAGGTCACCGCTATTAAGAACGACAAAGGCTAAGCTGGATAGGAGGTCACCGCCATTAAGAACGACAAAGTATGATTTTAAAAGTGAAATTCTGTATTGTTCCATTACCAGCGAATGTTGTATGCCTTATAACCATGTTTAGGCCTATTCAGTAGCCTAGAATTTGACACTGCCGTTTAAATGTTTAGAAATTTCCATCCTCCAACGTGCTGTATCAATCAAACAAAACATTTCCTGAGGCACTGCACTGCCACTTAAAAATGATTTTATATTCGTATTTTTATGTTTCTATATTTTCTTTATGTTTGCATTTTGTAGTTATCTTAATTCCTTCTATGTTGCTTGGCACTCTGACTCTCGTTGTACATTTACGATGACAATAAAGGCATTCTTTATACATTTACTTGTTGCCTGTATTTCAGTATTCTCTGTTAAATTGTTATTATCAAGGTGTATATATATAGACTGCAGTATACAAAGGTGTGTGTGTTCTCAACCATCTGAGACCAGTTCAGACCAATACATTCCAGTAGAAATTTCTATTGGTTTTTCTACTGGGCATTCCAGTAGAAACCAGTTGTGAAACCAGTTGAATGTGTTTCAATTTCCCTATAAAAACCAATAGAAACCAGTTGGTTTTCTGCTGGTTTTCAATTGGTTTTCTACTGGTTTTCAATTGGTTCTCTACTGGTTTTCAATTGGTTTTCTACTGGGATTTTCTACTGGTTTTCAACTGGAATTTCCACTAGGGAGAGAACTTTCTTTAAGCAACATACAACTTTAAAAATTAGTGTTTTTTTTTTTAATTGAATATGAATTCATGTTCAATTTAAAAACACTTATTTTTAAAAGAAACACTAATGGTTCAAACGTTTTACAAATGACTGGACATGTACAGCACTTTCTCACCAAGTGCAGGTATTGGGTTTGTTAGACCAGTTGAGACCAATTGATTCCAGTTGAAATGAATAGCAGACAACACCAGTTACATCCTACTGGTTTCAACTGGGTGGAACTGGTGGAGCAGCCACTGCCCATGGCTCTATTGGTCTGAATGGGTTTTAAATGGTTTCAACTGGTATTCTTAACTGGGCAAACCAATAGAATCTGAAAACCCAGTTGGAACCAACTGAAACCAGTACAGACCAATAGAGACCAGTTCATACCAATAGACTGGCTACTGGTTTTTCAACTGGAATTTCCACTAGGGAAGAAAGTAAACTCATATTTCAACTTATATATTTCACTGGGTTGTGCGCAGACACTGGGGGAGGGGGGCTGGTGCGGAAAAAAGTGCACCCCTCTGATTACTATTTATAAAAAAAAGAAAAAAAGTTACATACAGTAGCATATCTTTTACTTACATATTTAATTATTTGCATACCCATACACTCATGCAGATGTTTAATACTCAACAGATTTCTACAACAATATATACCACTTATTTTGTCTGCAGACAAATTTTAATGGGCTATTTGTCACTTGGCAATGTTTTAATAATATTTAAGGTAAATACATGATACAGATTACTGCAAGTGCTGTAAGGTAGACATAACTTATATAAGGTTAGTTCAACTGTAATGCTGACAAAACACAAATATTCAGCTAAAGTAGCTTCATGTCTGATTTAGAATTGCAAGATCACTTTGTTTGGTTAAAATCAATTGTGGGCCTATAATAGGATTTTAGTAAAATTAGATGAATGGTTAAACTTTAAAATCTGAGCTTTAAGGTCCTGGACTACCAGATTGAAATGACAATAAGTTGGCTTGCCCACAACTGTATATTGTATATTTTGTTTCAGTTGCCTGACAAAGGAGCTAGCCTACCGGAGTTCACTCGTTTTCATTGAATATGCTATTTTACGCCAGACTTGCTTGCTTGTTGTTAAGCTTAATGGTGGGCTATTGCTTAAGTTAGGCTGGCTGTATTGTGATGTTTTAACAGTGGTTTAATTTCACAACAATGACAAACAATGCCGAGGCTTTGGGCAAACACTATCGCTACCTGGCTGTCACCAATGAAGGCAGGTCAAGGAGATGTGGATGCTAGTAATGTGTTGTTCGTGAACGATTAATTCATTTTGAACTAATCTTTTGTATGACTCTAGAGCAACAAAGCGTCTAACTGTACATTCACATTGAGAGCGGCGAGAGCGTCAAAGCGACCGGCAGTCATTCATTTTCTATGACCCAGTGTCTTTAAGCAGCAAAGAGCGTCACGGCGAAGGGCATCGCAGCGAGGCAACCAATAGGAATTTGGAAGTGCGCCACTCTACAGAATTTTAGAGAACACAACAGTATAAGCTATTGTTCCCACCAAACTTTTGGTCCTAAGCAAAATGGAAGAGAAATTGATAATTGCTGTGGTGGGTTTCCCCATCTTGTACGACGTGTCCCTGTTTGCGCACAGGGACAAAAACAAAAAAGAAGAAGCATGGATCTAACCATGACCCCAGAGGAGAGAGAGGATGTCATGGCTGGGCACAGTCAGGCAGAAGATCAGTGGGAGGCGAATGAGAAAGAGAGAGAGAGTGAGAGAGATAGAGGGAGAGAGAGAGAGCAAGTGCTGAGTGACCGTTGTGAGAGGAGCCAGAGCCAGTGGAGTGCCGAGGGTCAGGGATGCGCACAGAAACGCAGGAAGAGGCCCAACACCGCTGAGTTCGAGGAGAGGCTGCTAACAGCTCTTGAGGCTGTTAGCAGCCAACCCCCCCTTTCCAGCCCTGCTCCAGAGGACAGCAACAACCTAGTCTTTAGAAGTGTGCTGGAGGACTTTAGGACCTTGTCCTGAAGGAGGCGCCAGGACTTAAAGTTCCAGATACATAAATTAATTTATGAAGCAAAATGTCTGGAGGCTGAAGACACTGAACACTGAACAGTGAGGAGAGAGTAATGGGGTGCAGCTGATAAGGCTGGGAGGAGTATTAGTAAGCTTGTTTCCCTCGCAGTCTGGTCAGCTGCACCTTGTGCTCTCCCTCACACACTCAATTTAGAAAACAGTTCTTCTGTCTCCATTTTGTATAATAAATTTGAAAACATTTCTGTTTATGTGTGTTTTATTTTCAAAGCATATTCTAATTGAAAAAGTGTAGGGTGAGCAGGTTTTGTCACTTTCTAACAATACGTCAATGTTGAAAATATTATACTAAATGGAACACCTTAATCTTGGACACATATATCATGTTCATTACATTGTCACATGATATTTCAGTGCTAAATTATTAGCCGAGAGTGTACTTCTGATAACCTGGTCCATAAGAAGTTAAATTGTCAGCAACAATGGGTAAGTTGTGTAATTAAATTATCCATCACATAATAATATTGTGCTGAAAATTGAAATAAGGCTTTTTTTGAGTAATTGGTGGCTCTTGAAATAGCCGTTTGTAACCATGAATTATGCCACTGGTTGCCAGGGGACAGCTCCCTCTGCGGAGAAATAGGAAACAAATGTCTCCCTGACACGTATGGCCTCCCGTGTGGAGTTGTTGCTGCCCATTTGGGTGACCTCCTGTAGGCCAGAAGCTTCTCTGTCTCCAGCCGATGGTATGGGCATCCTGGTGGTGCTTGTGGTCCTCCTCAGGAAGTTATGCAGGACACAGGTAGCCTTCAAGTTATGCAGGACACAGGTGTCCATGTTGGCAGGGCTGATGCCAATGACTCTTTTGTACATACGCCATTGAGCTGTAAGAATACCAAAGGTATTCTCAACAATCAGCCTTGCACGTGACAGCCTGTAGTTGAAAGCACTGTGCCGGAGAGGTTGGTTCCTGGAAAAGGCCGCAAGAGGTCTTGATGGAGTGGAAAGGCCTCATCTGTCACAAACACAAATGGCTATGGTCCCGAATGCTCTGCACCTGGCAGCAGAACATCCTGTGGCAGGCCAAGGGCCCGTCTCGGAGTGCCTGGCTGAAGGTGGAGTTAGCCAGCACACCGCCATTGTTTGTCCTCCAGAAGCAGTACTGGGCATCTACCACTGCCAGGAGCACAACCAAGAAAGTCCCCTTGTAATTGTGGAACAGGGACCCTGAGTTGTCGATGGACCCAAGACAACTGGGGAAGTTCCACCAATGGAGAAAGTCAATGGCGATGCTTTGCCAGTCCTCAGTGGTGGGGACTGGCATGAACTCTGACACTAAGGCATCCCATATGGCCCTGACAACCTATACAACAATACCTGCCACGCTGCTAACTCTGACAAGGTAGCTGAAAGCTATGGTGTGGTAGGAATCACCAGTGGCCAAGTATCTGCAAAAAAAAAAAGAAAAAAAATTACATTAAGGGCGCCAACAGTTGGTGTCCAGCCCGGCAATCCGGGGCCCGACAGCAGGCTGTCGAACTGGCTCCTGTCAAGCCTAAAGTATGACTGGAACCTGCCGTCGTCCAGCCGTAACTCCTACACCGGCCGGTGATATTCCCTGAGCTGCTCATGGGCCTGAAGAATCGGGTGAACACAGTCAGATCTCCAACGTCTTCACCTCAGATAGTACAATGCCGCACCAAACACAACGACCTCTCGTTTGTCCTTAGTGATAAGATAAATTTGATATGAAGCTCAACACAATTTATAGGCAACATTTTCGCTCCAGAATGCTTGTTTTTAAGCGGGAATGCAATTCACTAGCTCAAAACAACACCGACTTGACCAGTTACACTTATTAGTCACTAAACTTCAATCAGTAACAGGACCACAGTTACTGTAATGTAGGTTACGCACAAATTAACGTTAATGTTAATTAAAGACCAAGGCTAGTAAATATGTCCTATAAACTCCATGCTGAAATTTGACCTAGCCTAGCATCAACACAAAAGACACACAATTAAAATGGCTTTTAAGTAGTGTATTTTGTCAGTTTATTTTGTTACCAAATATGCAATTACAATTGTTAATTTATTTCTGTCATCGATCGATTTATCACCTTCACATTTAAAATATTTCACGGTTAACTCAAGGTTAACTTATACCCTGCCGGTGGTCAGTCAGCACAAAGATACCACTCGACCTGTTTGTTTGCTTTGTGGTCCCTTTAAAAAACATTTGCATAACCAAGCATTCCGAACGAACTTGTACCCGCCTATTTCATCAACGTCAGATCGTCCACAGTGTTCAACAGCGTTGTTGGCAGGGAGGTTTGAGCGAATTTTGCTGCTCTCAGTGTGAAAATACAGTAAGTCATTCAAGGTGTCGTTCAGTTTTCCCTGGGCCGTGCATGCACGCCACAGGCTCAGCTTCATTCACGAACGAGCCTTTCGGGTCTGTGGCTGTGTCCAAAATGGCATACTACATACTACTCATATACTGATCTTGACGGAAAAGTAGTAAGTAGTATGCAGTACAAGAACAATAAAAATTTTATAGTACATGACAGTTAAGGCTGATTTATACCTCTGCTTAGGCTCTGCGTGGAGCCTACACGAGTAGCCTACGCCATTGTGACCACTTCAACTTGTGCGTTGGTGTGTCTGTGTTGCTCTGTAATTAAACCTTCAAAACACTAGTTTGCAGTGGGGTTTCTATGCCACTGTGTTGAATTTCTTTGCGCATTACAAACGGTGGCGAGAATAATGTTAAATAAAAAGTTGGAATTCAGTCTTTGCACAGCAATATCTATAAACAAGTTTTACGTTAAAAAGAAGGACTAGCTTCTGAGCTTTGGGGGACAAACAAACGGACTAGCTTCTGAGCTTTGGGGGACAAACAAACGGAGCCCTCAAAATAAACACGCTCAGTTCACCATTTTGCTGGAAATTTTTCAGTGGCGAATGAAACTGAGCAGATCATGTTGGAGCTGGAGCTATGTTGAACAATAGTTGCTTTTATTGAAATTTCTGCAATGCAGAAAAGACAGAAGACGTCGGAGGAGATGGTGTGTATTACCATTGAACTGATTGAGGCAGGAAGAGGGTGCTACCAAGTGGACCAATCATAGTTGTTGCGGTTTGCGTTGACGTGCATCGCTGCAACATGTAGTTACATTTCTGGGGAGGTGCGTATCAGGCTGTGGCATAGGCTACGGCGTAGGGTACACAGATACACAGAGCCTACAGTGTAGATGTGATGCAGAAGTATAAATTGGCCTTTAACCGGATGACGTACTACTCTGGTGAAAATTAGCAGAGCTCACTTTGTCGGCTACTGCATCCCATGATGCAACACGGTTATTATCAATTGCCAAAAATGAAAAAAGAAAACATAGTGGACAGCAACAGTGGCGGCTCCAACTTCAGCTCCAGCTCCAGTTACGAATATAAATGTATCACTTGCTTATTTTGGTGTAATAAATCTTTGTATGTTTTCTTATGGGGATACTTTTGATAGATGTTTGCTGTAGTCATGTGTTGTTCGTTTTTAACAGAAGAAATAGCCCAACCATATCAAATGTGTGGTACACTACACAAAAGTTCTCATACTTGCATACCATACTGTATACTAGGGTGGGGAGTAATGTGCAGTACACAGTGTATACTGGGCCAGTATGCAGTATACTAGTATGCCGTTTCGGACACAGCCTGTGTCTTCCGTTCACTTGTCACGTAACTTCTGTGCAGGTTCAGTGTAGGAACGACTGATTCGTTCACAACTTATAACTATGGGTTTTCGGGTCCTGAGTCTGTTGTTCACTTGTCACATGGCTGCTGTGCATGCTCGATCTAGGAATGAGTGATTTGTTCACGACTCATAACTATGGATCTTCGAGTCGTGAGTCTCTCGTTCACTTGTCACATGGCCACTGCGCAGGCTCAGTGTAGGAACGACTGATTCATTGAATCATAACTATGGGTCTTCAGGTCTTTCGTTCATTATTGACATGGTTACAGCAGTAACATGGTCAATGCTATTATTACTGGGTAGGAGAGCTATCTAACGTTAGCTGGTCAACGAGAACATTTCCTTAGCAGTGTGCAATGTAGCTACTGAATGGATGTTTAATTTGCCTTTCAGTTGGAACGAGTTCATACACAACGAGTCTCCAGTGATCAGGTAGGCTAAAGTGAATAGCTATCATAGAATGGTAATTTTTTATTGATAGGCACAGTGCTCTCGTACGGGCAAATCAAGTAATCCATCATTTCAACTCAATAACTCAGTAGGCTATGGTCCAAAAGGTTGCTTAAGAGCTTAACATTACCAAGTGAAGCAAACCATGTTACTCTTAGTGTTTGAGAACCGTCTTTCTGTCATCACTCAGATGACAGCTACAGTGCCACACTAGTTCCAATGAACGAAATGAACGAATGACTTGAAAAAAGATTCATTCATTTTACTGAACGAGATTCAAAGATCCGAGTCAGTAAAAAGATCCGAACTTCCCATCACTAGTGGATGCTGCTCCGCAGGGCACCCGATTTGTGTGCATTAACTGTAGTGGCTGGTATGAGGCGCTGTTGTGGACAGAAGTCATACGAAACGCGCGAGAGAGCGAACCCTTTTTGCACAAGAGAGATCCAGTTACCAGGCGAGAGAGGTCCTGTTAGCCCACAAGAGCAATTGAAACCTTGCAAGGGGGATTGAAGGCCTCTCGTGGCAGGTCCAATGATCAGCGCGTGCGAATGAAAGTTGCTTGCGAGAGAAAATGAAAGTAACTGGTTAGAGAGATCCAGTGGACCTTTTCCCCATTAATGTAGAATCCTACATGTTTGTGACGGCTCCATGCACCCCTCATTGCACATCATTAGGAGGGATTTTGTTTGTCTCTTTTAGTTTCTCACCAATAACTGGGTTGCACTTTGAGCTTCTGTAGTTCAGCTGGGTAGAGAACATGGGTCTCCTGACCTGTTGCTCTAGTCTCCTAGCCCTGGAGTTCTGTCTGTTGAGCCATCAATTGTTCAGCATGGATCTCCATTTCCTGCAGGCTATGAGGATCGGGATTTTCGATAGCAGATATCCACTTTGTCACATTTGAAAGAAAGGCGTTAATTTGTGTAACTTTCGGTTCATACCATCCTTTTAAATCTTCCTTTTTATCCTCTTCATTCAACATTTGAATGTATGATGCATGAAGAGCATTGAATTCGTTGAGCATGTCATTGAATTTCACCATATTCCCTTTAAATTCATCAACATACTCATTGTCAGCCATTAGAGAATTAACAATATTCATTCTTCGCGTTAAATGCAACATTTTGCTGGCTCTAGATGAGCGCAATCGCACTTTGGCTTCATTTAAATCCTTTTCAGGTAAGCCTGAGTTTACGTCCGAGTCGGAGTCAGCCATTCTGCTCCTTAAAATAAATTTCTACTTCTTTTCCAATAGAAATAAAACTTATTTTCTTATTTAGTTTCTTAAGATGAATCGGATTTTCCAACAAAATAATAAACCTCGTGAAATCCAGTTAATTTCCATTCCAGTTATGTCCATATCATTCCAAGTTCCTTCAAATTATTCGGCTTTAAAAGCACATACCTCCGCTGAGACGCTCTCCTTTGTTTGGTGCGTCCTGCCCAAAGTGTAGGCCTCTCCAAGTTTTTCAATAATCCTAAACGAAGTAATCGAAATAATTAGGAGCTTGGTCTTTGACTAATTGTTGTGGAGTTTATCTTGCTTTTATTGTTTATTGTTTAGTGTTCATTTATTATTTCATTAGTCGTTCCCACTACAGGAGCGGGAATAAAATTGATTTAAGATGGTGCGGTGACGCGGGCCGGGCGGAAGACGTGAGCGGAAACGGTCTTTGACCGTGTTTGCAAACCCTAATGGAAACAGTAAAACTTTAGATTGGACTTTAAGTTTATTTTCGCAGTTTTATGTTCACTCTATTTTTCAAATAAACTAAACAACGGAACAACAATAACGCATCTTTATTTTGACTATAACATGCGTCAGACAAATGCACTCGTTTTCCAATGAAGTGGATCCATCGATAGAAGTGGGGAAAGTTTCATGGAACAGAGGAAACAAAGGAACAAAACTTAACCTGTTTTTACCACTACAATTAGTCAAAGACCAAGCTCTGAATTACTTCTATTACTTCGTTTTGGATTATTGAAAAACTTAAATGTAGAATAGAATAAATAAATATAATACTAATATGGATAATGGCTCCTACAACATTTGTTTTCCAAATTTGACATTCAGATCTTTCACTACAGCAGAGGCATAGAATGTTAACTGGAATCACAGATGCCAAAAAAAAATGCTTGCACTATGCACTAATATTCACACCGGGTTCATTCATTCTTAGAAATCATTCACGTTGAGTGGCCTGTGGCTAGACGGCATGGGGCCAAACAGCAAATGTCTGTATCAATCCAGTGTGGAAGGCTTCACAGTGTGTGAAGCCTTTAAGACCTACATAGGAAATGCCATGGGTAAACCAACATTAGGTTACAAGGAATGTCTTGTGGCTAAAGACTATTTTTCAGGCGCCAGCTAAGTCCCTGTTACTTACAGGCTGAAAGGTCACTTCACGTGTCACAGTATTCCAGAGAATGTCCATTTGCTATTATTCAAACAGTTCCAGTAAAGACTGGAACTTTAAGCATGTGCTGGCTATCCCCAAACTAATAGTAAAGCAAAACTTGTCACAAAACCCCAAAACAGTGTACAGTAACAGGTAAAAACAGGCAAAGTCAGAGCCCTGTCTTTCTATTATGGAATCTGGAAATGCACCATCTCCATGTTTCAATACCAATTCAGTATATAAACTCAAGAACAGAAGGATAAAACCACTGGAATGAGAACACAAGAATGAGAGATCTCCAGAAGCTACAGGAAACTACGGGAAGGAGACTTGAAAAATTTGAAACAGAACAGGACTAAGAAGTCATACACAATCCAAAGACACAAACCTCATTGCCACTGCTACCTCACAAACACAGACGTCATTCAGAATATGAAATACAGGAGACTGTAAGAGCAAGGAGCGGTAGAATTTATAAAAGACCATCTCTGCTTAAGGACTTTGTTTAAAATGTGTGTTTTAGTTCACAAAAGAAGTTTACAAGATCGCTGCTTGATATCCTGAATTATCAGTTTATTTGGTTTATAGTAGCTATTGCAGAAAGTGAAAAAAGGGGAAAGATGCAACAAGGGGAACTGAATGTTCTGTTGTGTCATGGACCTAAATCACATGATACACTGGGTAGAGGACACAATAACATGACTACTGTGGATGTTCAGTAAAAAAGTTTCAAGGAGAACTGAGATGGAAAACTGAGGAATTAAGTGAGCTCAGCTGTTTAGTATCAAGTACAGAATAATAAGATAACATGCAACACAGTTAAGTACCATGTCCGTAAGTTCCATATTCATTCATCATTCAAGAGTAAGCATGTTTGATAGCTCTAAAAGGTATACAATGATTACATTAATGTTATTGGGTTATTTTCCAGCTGGAGAAGGTTATGTAATAACAGTTAAACTGAATCTGAACCACATGCCCCCGGCTTTGATGGGCATCTTCACCGCATAGTTGGGCTCATCCCTCGAAAGGACAGCAACAGTGGGTGGGCTATGTAGTGCTCTATGTGTAATGCTACATTTTCTTTCCAGTTACAGAAAAGAATGACTTGACCTTGTTATACAAACTGTCATTCCAGCAGACTGTTATGATGAGGGAGAGCTGATGTCGGTACATGAAATGAAGCGATCTATCTTGGATAAACGCTCTTTAAATGTTTTGAATATCGTAAAAACAAGAAAAGTAAACACGTTGATTCAAGGACCCTCAGAAAATTTCATGTTGTGGTATTTTCTGTGGCAACCTGTAAGACTGTTTGGCATGGTTAATTTAGTCGGGATTCAAACCAAAACTTTTCTTGACTGATGCCCTCATTCAAAACAGCTTCATTTCTCAGGTCAAGAAAGTCCCTGTTTTATTCCAGAGAACAGGAATAAATGCATGCATGCACAGAGAGACTATTTTAGCACTTACAAAAGGTTTATCTTTCCATCTAAACGATTCTCCACATAATAGAGAAAGTGAATATCTGTTTAAACACTTTAACTTCAAGATCCAGAGGTTTATTTAATTCAAAACAAAAATTCAGTGGGATAGTCTGACTACCAAGGGACCACACTCACACCTACTGGAAACACAGTTAACATCCAAGACAAGAGAACAGCACAGGGCAAGCTTGATTTGGGTGGGAAAGTTCAAATTACTACCACTTGACACTTTCTGAAAATGTATATGAAAGCAGGATCTGTGTATCTTATTCAGCTAGGCAAAGGCTGAAATTTGTATATCAGCTCTTCAATATCACATCTGAACAAGGCTGCCACAAAATATGGTAAAATGAAAAAAAGAATCATGTGAATGCATAAGAGGAACTGGAAACCATCAAGGGATATGAGCTGCATGTACTAGCATGAATGTCTAGGCAGAATGCCCATTTTATGTTTGCCACACAAAAACGTTTATTTTCATAAAAAGGGCAGGATGCAACCACACAAAGAAAAATCAAGGTAAGTGGTATGGCTGGAGGCTTTGCCCATGCAAATAACTCAGTACATCTTTCTTCACTGGTGTAGCTCATTTTCAGTAGTCCTGCCCCCAACAAATTGCACAAGCACAAGGCATGTTACTACTCACTGTGACCATTGCAACTCTCTGATTACCAAAGTTTGGAAATTAAAACCGCAGACTGAAAGTAGCTTACTATATTTACAGACAGAAGGTAGCAACTATGTTCCAGTAACTGCTTGCATGAAATAGAAAGTATAGAGTATAGAACTCGATTTCTGCCACAAGAGAGACGAAAAAGGTGTTTTGCCAAGTGATAATGAGAAACTTTTCTCATTTATGATATACAAAGTCATAATTATGAGAGTGCTGCAGAATTAACAAAAATATCAACATAAAGAACGGAGAACTGTAGAAATCCAGGTTGTAGTCAATAAGCAGGCAATGTTCAAATCACAGAAGAGCTCGTTATCGCTCCAGAGGGCTAGAAAAGGCAAAGTAGAAACTAGATAGAATTCGCCACATAGAAAATCAGTAATATGGTGATATGAGGGACCGTGACGCACAGGCGAGGGGAGAGGGCATGGCACAGTTCCTCATTTGGTGGTACAATATTCAGTATTAATGGGAAGACAATAGTAAGATTTGTTGCACAGTGCATTTTGTAAATGTTTTGGATCTCCTGCCTATTGATCACTTTTGAGGTCTCCTTACACTGATTTTGCTGATGATTTGTGGACAAGCGCAAAAGAAGTACAGCACACAAATCCAAGAAAACCTAAAACCATAATGTGAATGCATTTTTATATTTTCATGACCTTGAAGCAACTGGAGTTTATACAATTTCTCTTGACTTACTTATTCTTAAATACTAATTTGGGTTTGATTATAAGAACAACATTGCATTACTCCTTGTTTTTTTTTGTTTGTTTGTTTAGGGAAGAACTGTGAGTCCAGGTTTTTTTTAATTTATTTCAGATTGATATAAAAAGGACCTCTTATTTTATAAAGTAAAGAACATAAATAACAATTATTAACTTTACTGAGATGACCATATGGTAAAAGTTACATGTACACACTTAACACACTCAAAGAAAAATAAACAAAACTTATGAAACTCTCTGGGCCCTCTGCAGTACAGTTCTCTGTTTTCATTTAATAGAATTTATGTTACACACAAAACAAGATACTTTGGTATTAAAGGGGTAAGAGCTTCATAAATGATGGATTCTACTACAGGGTGTACAGACATACACTGGTGCAAATATCATAAATTAAATACTCCATCACACCAGAAAATTAGTGATCCCACAAGACATGGTGAAACACTACAACCCATTACCAGCGATGTATTGGCACTACATTTATCGGCCAATAAATGCATCATAAATACAGCATTTAACAGTCAGCACTGTTCTAGATATAGCAACATAGGCAATCTAATTTGAAACCAAAATGGTCACCTAATTAAAATGACTGCAGCCCCATCAGAAAACCCACATTAGTGTCTTTTTCACCAGCCCAGAAAGCTAATGCTAATGCTAAAGAGGTCCATGTAGCTGGTGCTGCTGTATCCAGGAGAAGTAAGCAACACTACCGCCACAGCCGGTCCCTTTGATGAACCAATCTGAACTGCTAATGAAGCTTGATGAGAGCCGGAGTGGCAGCATGTCAAAATCAGTGAGGGTGACAGTGAATGGAGAGAAAAAGCAGCCTAGCAAGCAGTGGTGCTTGGCTGAGACAAATATCGCACCGAGCACTCTGATCGTAGGCAACTTAGCCGTTGGGAATGTGGGCATGCAAATCAGTGCTAACATGCTGCCTCCGCAACATGACGGTCTTGGAACAAAACAACGAGCTTCCAAATGTCTTCTTTCAGCAACAAATGGTCAGTCGGGTTATTTTACATATGGGAAAAGATGACATTTGCAGCGGGCAATCAGACACTCTGAAAAAAAGACTTCACTGAACTGTTTAACACATTGGAGAAGTTGACAGTTGCAACGTTCATCAGCGGACCAATTCCTGTCCGAGGAAGGCTGCTCAGTCTCAATTTGTGGCTCAGCCGAACCTGCAGCTTGAAAGGACTCAATTATATTGATAATTTCAATCTGTTCTGGGGAAGTAACAGGACTAAGAAGTCAATCCAAAGACACAAACCTCATTGTCACTGCTACCTCACAAACACAGACTTCTTTCAAAATATGAAATGCAGGACACTGTAAGAACAAGGAGCGGTAGAATTTTTAAAGGACCATCTCTGCCTAGGACTTTGTTTAAAATGTGTCTTTTAGTTCACAAAAGAAGTTTACAAGATCGCTGCTTGATATCCTGAATTATCAGTTTATTTGGTTTATAATAGCTATTACAGAAAGTGAAAAAAGGGGAAATATGCAACAAGGGGAACTGAATGTTCTGTTGTGTCATGGACCCAAATCACATGATACACTGGGTAGAGGACACAATAACATGACTACTGTGGATGTTCAGTAAAAAAATTCCAAGGAAAACTGAGACGCTGGAATTAAGTGAGCTCAGCTGTTTAGTGTCAAGTTCAGAATAATAAGATAACATACAACACAGTTAAGTACCATAAGTTCCATATTCATTCATCATTCAAGAGTAACCATGTTTAATGGCTCTAAAAGGTATTTAATGATTACATTAATGTTATTGGGTTATTTTCCAGCTGGAAAAGGTTATGTAATAACAGTTAAACTGAGTCTGAACCACATGCTCCCAGCATGTGGATGAGTCCTGGTACATCCCCAGAACAGATTGAAATTATAAATATAATTGAGTCCTTTCAAGCTGCAGGTTTGGCTGAACCATAAATTGAGACTGAGCAGCATAAAAAACCTGTTACTTCCTCAGTAAGGAATTGGTCTGCTGATGAATGTTCTAACTGTCAAGTGCTCCAATGTATTAAACATACCAAACTTTTTAGACCAGATAGTGTCAACTTGAACAGGGCTGGAGAGAAAATATTAAAAGACAATCTCCTTTATGCACTTAGCAATCCAGTAATACAGGTGTACCCACAGCCTATTCCAGCTGCCCCCTGCCATGTTGGTGGAACATCGAACATTGCACTTGAGACATGCCAAGAGACAACAGAGCAGGTACAGTCTTCAAAACAAGAGGACAAAACTGAGATCAAATTTCAGACCCGGGATGATAGTTATGATTACCTTTTCAGAAAAAAGGAGGAATTGGTGTGTGCAGGCCAAGCTATCTCTGTCCATCTCAGCTTGCCCACAGGTTTTCCCTATAAAGCGCAAGGCACCCCCACCCCCACGTCCTCTGACACCCCCTTGGACTAAGTGACTGCTTTGGCTCCTCAAACATTGCAATCAACGGGCCTGTCCTTGAATACCTACGACAACTCAGAGCACAGAATGTCCTTCATCTCCCCTGACACTAGAAAGCTCAGCATGCTCTGTACTGTCCTCCAATAACAGCAATAGAAAAAACTGATACAAGATCCCTGCGACTGAAGTGGCCACATCCAAAAATGCGTGCAGCATGAGCTAGGATCCAACTCTTTTAGAACTTCTGCTATCTCTGTAGTGACTGCTAGCACAAGAACTAGGATACTAAGAAATGGGTTAAATCAATCTATTTGGCAGTATATTGCTCGTCAACCTAAAACAGCCCAGGAGCCTCCCACTAAGGTCATAAAACTAGTTCTTCTCAATACAAGATCTCGTTAACAAATCTTTTATACTAAATGATTTTATTAATACTCACTGCCTAGATTTTATGTTTTTAAATGGTTGGTGTTAAATGTTTTTACAGTAACAGTAACAATGTTCTTACTGAAACGGCTCCTCATAACTGTCACAGCCTGCACCTCATTTTGGACTTTTGTTTTGAAATGTCTTGTGCCCCTGTTCCGTGTGTCTCCACCTTTTCACCTGATTCTGTTTTATTCCATTTATTAACCTCATTGTACCCTTTTTAATTTGCTCCAATCATGTTTCTCCTGTTTGGTTCTCCTCTTGTATTTAAGCACTTGTGTTTGACTTGTCCTTTGTCAATTGTTGTTTGTGTTTGGATACACTCTGTTAGGCTGCACCTTTGTTACTGGTCTTTGTTCCTGTTTGCACCTGTTTATTTATCTACATTTTGTAATTAAAGTCCTCCTTTTTTGTCACCACCATCAATGTGTCTTGTGCTTGTGTCCGGCTCCACTCCACGCTTGACAATAACTTTCAGTTTCATGTGTTTAGAGCAAACAGGCAGGGTGGTGGAATAGCTGCTCTATTTAATAGTACTTTTCAATGCAGATAATACAGATAATACTTGGGGATTCCTCTTCATTTTAATATCTTTGTACCCTACTTAAAGGGACACCTCAAATACTTTTATTAACTATTTACAGACCTCCAAATATTCTGCTTATTTTATTGATGACTTCTCTGAACTGCTGTCTGCCATCTCCACAGACTTTAACAGCTTGTTAATTACTAGTGATTTTAGCATAAATATAGACAATCCAAAGGACAGCATAGCAAAAGAATTTCTTGCTCTACTCAACACTTTTGGGCTCTCACAACATGTAAATAAGCCCACACACAATACTGGACTTGATTATTGGCAAGAATCTCACTATTAATTCTATCATTATTAAGGAGTTGGCCTTAACTGATCACCTCTGTATTTTATTTGATATACAAATCTCCTCAGTGATACAAAGACATCCTGTCTATATCAAAAAGAGGTACTTAAACGATAACACAAGGGATCTATTTGTTAAGACCATATCCGCAGCACCAAATTTAGAATTAAAGTCTGTTAATACTCTTTTAGAAAATTTCAACACTAGGATTATAAATATTAATTGATGTTGACTCCCGCACTGTATTTGCCACTCTTGACAGATTAAAAAAGGCCTTTTAAAGTTATGGAGCCTGTGCATCTCTCAGTCAATAAGTGCAATGAATTTGCTACTTTTTTCAGAGCCATAGAGGCCTCCCAGCCAGTAAATGAAGCTGTCCCTCACATAACACAGCACAGAGGGAATTTAATTACAATGTCTCACTTCAGGACTAACAGTGACGAAACTCCTGAGGAAACTGTGCTAAACATAAGCCATCCTCCTGCTGCCTTGACCCCATACCTGCAAAGTTTCTCAGGGATGTTTTTAATTGCCTGAAAAAGGATCTTCTGAAAACAGTAAATGGCTCATTAATCTCAGGTATCTTCCCAGATTCACTGAATACGGCAGTTGTTAAGCCTCTCTTTAAAAAGAACAATCTAGATCCCGCTGCTCTTAACAACTACAAACCCATTTCTAACCTCCCTTTTATAGGCAAAGTTATTGAAAAGGTCGTGCTCGCTAAGCTTAACCATTTCTAAAGTGCAAATAGCTGCTTTGATGAATTCCAATCAGGATTTTGACCACACCACAGTATGGACACTGCTTTAGTAAAGGTTCTAAATGACATCCACCTAAACTCGGATTCAGGCAAAATATCGGCTCTGGTGTTTTTGGACCTTAGCGCTGCCTTTGACATGGTTGACCATGGTGTTCTTGTAGACAGACTGAAAAACTGGGTAGGACTTTCTGGAACAGTCCTAAATTGGTTCAAATCGTACCTAGAGGGCAAGGACTTTTTTGTGCACTTGGCAGCTATAAATCTGACATGTGGGGTCCCACAAGGATCGATTCTTGCACTGCTTCTCTTTGATCTTTACATGCTCCCACTAGGCCAAATCTTGCAGGACAACAAAAATGCCTATCATAGCTATGTAGATGATACTCAGATTTACATCACCTATTCCCCTGATGACTACAGTAGACTGCTTGTGTACATGCATTGAGCTTATCGATAACAGGATGCGTCTTAATTTCCTCCAGCTGAACAAGGACAAAACAGAATTGATTATATTTGGCCCCAGCAAAGAAAAAAGGAAGGTTAATGCTTATCTCAGTTCTAAGGCTTTAAATGCTAAAACACAAGTGGAAAAACCTTGGAGTCGAAATTGACTCAGAACCCAGCTTTAATAGCCATATGAAATCCATAACAATGTCAGCTTTTTATCACCTGAAAAACTTAGCAAAATTCAGAAACTTTATGACTGCAGAAGATCTTGAAAAATTCATTCACGCATTTATCTCCAGCAGGCTAGATTATTGTAGTGGCCTTTTTACTGGCCTCCCCAAAAAATCCATTAGACAGCTGCACCTTACTCAGAATGCTGCTGCCAGAGTATTAACAAAAACCAAGAGACATGAACACATTACTCCAGCTCTCAGATCATTATTCTGGCTCCCAGTCAGTTTCAGAATAGATTTCAAAATACTGCTACTTATATACAAATCATTAAATGGGCTAGGTCCTACTTACATTACTTGTTTATTTACTTCAATCTATGTAAAACACCTGGAATTACCTTTGTGTATGCAATGTGCTACATAATAAATTTGTCTTGCCTTGTTTTCTCCTGCAGCTAACTCACCAGGCCACCTCCAAACGATGGGAAAGACACCACTCAGTCAGTGGTCACTATGGAAGCATAACAGATATGTGCAAATCAGCAAATATTTACAAGGGCATTGATATTTGGTGTAGTTTATCTAGAACATGTTAAAAATATATATATAAGAAAGAAAACAAACAAAACAAGCAATAAAATTAACAATAAACATATACAACAAAAATCTCAATAAACAACAAAATAAATATTACATGTCCAAAAAGGAGTGGGAAGAAGTAAATCACTTATCTGGTCTTACCCTTTTTCTCTACTTCATCAATGTATGTGATGTTTATCATGCTTAGTCCAACTATCCACCCCAGTATCAATTACACACAACTTAAATAATTATCTCCGTGTTAATCCTCATTATACATACATAATCAACATGCAGGTGTCCTTCAGGCATGCCCCAACACTCACTGAAACAAAACAGGAAACAATAGCAAAATCATCATCATCATCATCATCAGCGAGTGTCACCCAGTTGAGACAAAAAAGTCCCTTTCCTCATCTCTATATCGCTCAAAACTTATTTCCTTGTACATCCTCTTAAACTGTTTAATAGTTTTACTCTGCTTGAGTACATCAAGACAACTCCACAAAGTCATAGTACAAATTGAAATACTTATACTCTTAAGACTGGTATGAACACAACATTATTTCAAATTAAATATTCCTCTTAAGTTATACCCCCCTCTCTGTCTAAGAACATTTTTTTAATTTTACCAGGAAGTAAATTATTTCTCGCTTTGTACATTATTTGTACAGTCTTAAATTCCACCGGATCCATGAATTTCAAAGCATGTGTCTTTAAAAACAGCATGTTAGTGTATTCATGAAATCCTACATTGTTTACTATCCCTATGGCTCTTTTTTGTAGTATGCATAATGGTTGTAAGGTGCTTTTGTATGTGTTACCCCACACCTTCACACAGTAATTTATATACGGTAATAAAAATGAACAATAGAGAGTGTACAATGCTTTATGATTAATGGTACCAAAAGCTTTTTTAAAAGAAATCTATAAATACTCCCACTGCATACTTCTTTTTGTCTATACAACTTGTTATTCCTCTGTTAACTATACTATTGCCAATGATGTTGATCTGTTTGTTCTAAATCCATACTGACTGTTGGTCAACAAGTTATACTTCTCAATGAAATTATCTAACCTATCAATGAACAGTTTTTCCAACACCTTAGAGAACTGGGAAAGTAAAGAGACAGGCCTGTAATATCGATGTCGATAATTTCCTTTTCCTCTTCCGCTGAAAAATTGAGCTTGGATTTCTATCCCATTAATTATGAACCCCCCCCCCCCCTCCCCCCCCGCCTTGTGTGCAGTGCAGCGGAGGTTGACGCGCTGTTTAAGGACTTTCATTACAGCGACATAGCGGCACACTTTGGACCGCTGAAAACAAGAGATGCCATTTCTCAGCGGTACTACTGGCCTGGTATGTCAGCAGATATAGAGAAATGGGTAAGCTCATCTGCTGTATTCATATTTGGGGCCATCCATAAATTACGCATCTGAAAAAGGGTGGGGGGCTGGGTACCTGATCACGCTGAGGGGGAGGGGGTCATTAACTAAGTCGCTCAACTCTTTAGGATAGGTTACACATTAAATTCTAGCATTTAGTGCAGTATTTAAATGCTTCTGGTATTTTACATTCTGTTATTTTAATGAAACGAAAAGGGAGTGGGAAAAGGGTTATCTCTTTACGATCTAGAGAGGTGCTATGTGCAGGGGATGATGGAAATATGTGTGTTACTTTGTTACTAAAGGTCGCACACATATTAACATTTAAGTAATACATTAATGCGAAATAATAAGGTGACTAGGCTACTGTTTACTGTAAAAGAGAGTGGGCTACGGAAACGCATGACTCCGATATCACATAGTTATGCTATGTACATAAAATCATTACTAACATGTTTCCATAGGTTGATGGTTCCTTTGAGGATGACTACGCCAAAGAAGAGGTGGCCATTGACATTGAACGGCATGAAAAAATTATGAACATTGTTGAGAGCAATGTTGAAAAAGTGCATGTCAGAACGAGGAGAAGGCTATCTAAAAAGGGACACCAAAGCCTACAGGTGGGGGACATGGTGTGGAGAAGGAATGTCCACACCGAACAGCGCAAAGGGGGAAAACTGGACCCAAATTATTTTGGTCCCTTCATGGTAACAAAAATAGAGGGGGAAAGTGTTGATCTTGTGGATAAAGACAGTCAGTCCATATGCAAGGTCAACACCGACCACCTCAAACAGCACCCTGAGGAGACCCCAAGGATACCTCACAAATTGAGGGGGCATCATCAGTTCCCCCCCTCTCAGACACCTGATGTCACCTCCTCTTGCCCTCCAGCTGTGGAACTCTCTCCACCTCCGGCTGCAGACCCCTCTCCACCTCCGGCTACAGAGCCCTCTCCACCTCAGGCTGCGGAACCCTCTCCACCTCTGGCTGCGGAACCCTCTCCACCTCCAGCTGTGGAACCCTCTCCACCTCCAGCTACAGACCCCTCTCCACCTCCGGCTGCGGAACCCTCTCCACCTCCGGCTGTGGAAGCCTCTCCACCTCCGGCTACAGACCCCTCTCCACCTCAGGCTGCGGAACCCTCTCCACCTCAGGCTGCGGAACCCTCTCCACCTCCGGCTGCGGAACCCTCTTCACCTCCGGCTACAGACCCCTCTCCACCTCCGGCTACAGACCCCTCTCCACCTCAGGCTGCGGAACCCTCTCCATCTCCGGCTACAGACCCCTCTCCACCTCAGGCTGCGGAACCCTCTCCACCTCCAGCTACAGACCCCTCTCCACCTCAGGCTGCGGAACCCTCTCCACCCCCGGCTACAGACCCCTCTCCACCTCAGGCTGCGGAACCCTCTCCACCTCCGGCTACAGACCCCTCTCCACCTCAGGCTGCGGAACCCTCTCCACCTCAGGCTGCGGAACCCTCTCCACCTCTGGCTGCAGACCCCTCTCCACCTTCAGCTAGAGAATCATCCTTTCATGAAAAGTGTATGTAACTTGGATGACCTATCTCTGAAATGCATTTCTGTTTAAATAAAGGTAACCATTTCCATGTGAAGTTCTTCAACTTCACTAAATGTGAAGTTCTTCAACTTCACTAAAGTGTAAGATTTCAACATTTTTTCACATTCAAACAGAAAGAGATTTCATATGCTTAAATAGTAACTGACATTGTGATACACCTCATTAAAGTTGTTTTAATTATTGTTTTATGTCACACAAAGGCATGAAAGACACCTGGGGAGGCAAAAATTCATATGTTCTCCTATCAAAAATGGGTCCCTATAAACTGTTTTATTGGGACATTGCAAGGACAGCTCCCAATCAAGAGCTCGAGAGTGAGGTGAGCTGTATTACTGAATGCAATGGAACATTTGTCTAATTGAGTTGTATCTAAATTTTCTCCAGCAAAATGCTAGATATTCTTAAGTAAATTACATTTGTATACTCATTATTTACCTGTCCCTCAGGTGATCAATGCATACATGGCTCACACAGTCAGAACAAATAACCAGATGCGGGACAAAAAGGCACTTCACATCTACTCATTTGAAATGACGCGTATAGGGGAGGGAAGGGGCTCAAGATTGAAGGTAGGCATAGGAGAGGTGTTTATTTTCATTGTAATGTTTTTTAAGTGGATTGTACTTTCATGATTCTATTTAAGTGATTTTGTAAATGCTCATGATCTTTTTTGCGTAATCCAACAAAGTTCAGCGTCATTTTGGGTACTGTCCATGAGCCTAACCACTGGATATTGGCAGTAAGAGCAAGTACCTTGTCCTGTGTATTGCTGACCTTTGTTGAGAGCTACAATATTTCCAATAGCAGTGTAAGCATATGTGACATATCCAATTCTACAGGCAGGCTTTCCCTCTGAGAGAAGGGAAAACGAGGCTGCCAGGTATCCAGGTAGACAGCCAGCACAGACCCACACAATCTGCAAAGGGATGCCACCTCTTGTGGTGTATTTGTCCTGAAAGTAAGTTTATGTTTTTGTCTGTCATACTATGTCTACTTTTACCATACCTGTAAAGTATTTCAAAACAATGTTACATTTTTTGTTTCTCTTACATCAACAGTTTGGTGGTTTATATGTTACAGCTGTACTATGCACTGACCAATGAGTTTTTTAAACTTATGTCATATTAGTATGCAGAGAAAATACTGGCAGAGGGACCTCTGACCTTCTCAAATGAAACCTCAGCAGTGAAGGAGTACCGAAGAGAGGTGGCCATGACACTGCTAAGTGAGACTGGTACTTTTGTTTAATTCTGTGCTCTGTAATCATATAATACATTTCTTAAATGATTAATGTTATGTTCATGTAAGAACTACTCTTAGTCACTGATACTGAAGGAACTATTTTGTGTTCCGTGATACTATTAATATGCAGTGTTGAGGCTGCACATTGATATGTTAACTGATATATAGAAAGTAGTCCTTGTTAATGATTGATTGAAGGAGACAGATACAGTAAAGTCAAGGTCAACTTTATTTCTGTGTCCTGCGTGAATGTTGTGTATGTGTGAAAACACAACAATTAATACATTGATACAATTTATTGATATGTCATATTGTCCTCAATGATGACCAGATGACCTGAGTGAGCTGTGCCACTATTGTGGGGAGAAAGTGACTGTGGAGGAGGAAAGACAGTGGGGAAGAAACAGAGAAAACCACTGTCAACTACTTAGGTAAAAAAGCTCTTTTTAAAATAAGGCATTCCATCACTGGGCTCTGATCACTCTCAGACCCCTTTACATGGCATATCTTTCTTATAGTAGGAAATATACATACTCTTTCTCTTTCTCTCTCTCTCTCTATATATATACATACATACATATATACACACTCACACACACATATATGTGTGTGTGTGTGTGTGTGTGTGTGTGTGTGTATATATATATATATATATATATATATATATATATATGTTGTACTGTATCTCAGATATTCACCCTGAAAATGTTGCTTTTTTGCTATGACCTTTGTTTTTACAGATCCAATGTGACATGTGTGACCGGTGGTTCCACATGCAGTGTGTTGGAAGGCCTGACCCCATGAAGTTGTACAGCTGTGCAGCGTGCCAATCTTGATCTCCCCCTCCCCTCCCTTTCTGATGTTTAATGTTAAAGTTATATAAAGTTATAGTAATATTAAGTTATTGTTAAATTGTAAAGTTAAAGTGTGAAGTTAAGTTAAAGTTAAGTTAAAATGTTAAAGTTGTACAGATTTTTTGCGTTATCATTTTTATGTCATTACATAATTTGTATCACAAAGCTTTTGTAACAAAACATTAAAACACCTCATTGTAAATGAATGCATTGTTTTTACTAATATCATAACATGTCTGTTGCACTATGCAGTGGTACTAAATGGTGCATTTATATTACATTTGTGGTGTGTCAGACATTTTCTTCCAAGTTACAGTGGGGTCACATATTCTGACGACAGCTGTCAGAATATGTCACCCCTCGTGCCAAGGTCAGACTGTTGACCAGAGTGATGACAGGTTTTTAGTCATACATGGGGAGGGCAGATGAGTCACCTGAAATGGTTTGGGTGGTGTATCAGACATTTTCTCCCAAGTTACAGTGGGGTCACATATTCTGATGACAGCTGTCAGAATATGTGACCCCTCGTGCCAAGGCCAGGCTGTTGACCAGAGTGATGACAGGTTTTTAGTCATACATGGGGAGGGCAGATGAGTCACCTGAAATGGTTTGGGTGGTGTGTCAGGCATTTTCTCCCAAGTTACAGTGGGGTCACATATTCTGACGACAGCTGTCAGAATATGTGACCTTTCATGTCAAGGTCAGGCTGTTGACCAGAGTGACAACAGGTTTTTAGTCATACATGGGGAGGGCAGATGAGTCACCTGAAATGGTTTGGGTGGTGTGTCAGGCATTTTCTCCCAAGTTACAGTGGGGTCACATATTCTGACGACAGCTGTCAGAATATGTGACCCCTCACGCCACGGTCAGGCTGTTGACCAGAGTGATGACAGGTTTTTAGTCATACATGGGGAGGGCAGATGAGTCACCTGAAATGGTTTGGGTGGTGTGTCAGGCATTTTCTCCCAAGTTACAGTGGGGTCACATATTCTGACGACAGCTGTCAGAATATGTGACCCCTCGTGCCAAGGTCAGGCTGTTGACCAGAGTGATGACAGGTTTTTGGTCAGTCCTGGGGAGGGCAGATGAGTCACCTGAAATGGTTTGGGTTGTGTGCCAGACATTTTCTCACAAGTTACAGTGGGGTCACATATTCTGACAGCCTAAAGTTGTCAGCGTGAGGTCAGCTTAATCAGTTGTTGGTTCCGTTAGAAATGCACAAATAGGCTACTCTACAATCAACAGCATTTAACCTGACAAGCAGCTAAGCCTTTATTATGGAGCTCTAAGATGCCCTCAGTTCACATTTAAATTCTGACTCCGTTTTCTCGTGATAACACGTTATTCTTCTTTGTTTTCTCGAGATCTCGAGTTATTTAATTCATTATCAACGAAACTTTCTTTTCAAGTGATAATGACATAATTAATGCGATATCTCGGGAAAACGGTGAATTGTTTATTTAGTTTCGTCATTTCGTGATAATGACATTAATATGTCGACATCTCGAGATGTCGGAGGAAACAAAGAGAAATAACACGTTATCACGAGAAAACAGAATTAAATATAAATCCACAGCATCTCATGGCTTCCGTACTTCATGATGTGATAAACAGCATTTGTAAACAAATAACTCCGCATTGCATTCACCTTTATTTGTTTACAGTCTATGAGCTTACGCTGTTTGCGTAACGAATTTGTCTGTGCGAGCGATTTGAAGCTGCCCAGTAGCAACAGCGCCCACTAGGGTCACAGATTTCGATGGTCATAGAATTCGGTGTAACACCTTTGCTGTCAAAGAAAGTGGTCACCTGTTGCTCAAGGGAGTCCAGTTCAGGTTCGTTGGGCTCTCCACCTCTTGTCCTTCTCGACATTCCGTCCTTTCAGCTCCTTGATCTCTCCCATTAAATCTATTATCATTTTCTGAGAAAGTTGCGATCTCTTCATTTCCTCGACTTCCTCGTCCGTAATTGCACAACCGTTCTTTGGTGTTGAAAAACATAAAGTGGTGCAAAACAATTAAATATACTGGTTGGCGAGCAGAGCTTGTCCAATGTGACGCCATCTTATCGTGTTGTTTATAGCCAGCCGTCTGCTTTCAGGAGAGTGAGCTCCTGAAAGCAGATTACACTACAATCACAGACTCCTCTCTGTTAACAGAACAGCCCTCCGAAGCAGACATCCCCAACGAAGGCAACAGAAAGCTCTCTACAGCTGGAGCAGCTGCCAACCTGCAGCCCAAAAAAGGTACGGAGTCTCAACCGAGAGCACAACTGCTCTGGTCCTCAAAGTAATTGCCATTAAAGTAACTCCATATCACACACTCAAACCAGTTTACATAATTCAGTTTACTGACTGATCATCGCCTCACTAAAAACCAGGCCAATTTACACTAACTTCTGAGGCCTTGTCCTGACACAGTGGAGGAGGACAGGTGAGCAAAATGAAGCCATGTCATTCCATCTGCTTTCTTGATCTGGCTGTTTATCTATTTCCATAGCTGGCCAGTGATCACCTGGAACCTACCCATGCCATGGTTAAAACAGATCATCTGTCTCACATACTTAAATCCATATGAAACAAGTTCACCTCTGAAGGAACCTAAATGTCTTTAGAGTTAGAGTTACTGGATCACAACCAACTGCCTACTGAAAAAAAAACTGACTACGGTAGATCATTATGATTATAGTTTGAGAAAACATGGGTACAGCTGTATCATGTTTTGAAAGCAGAGCTGGATTAAAGATTTGTCATGGAAGGTAACACTCATGTGGGTAATACTCATGTGTTTGTCTGGATGTGTGCAGCTGTTCTTGAGATTTGCTTTAGTGGTTTTGTTCTTACTTATAAAAAGTTGATTTTAGCCAAAAATAATTAATTTGTGCAACTGAACATTTTGACCCCATTTGGCACCTCTAGTAATGAAAGGATTTCAATGTTTCTAAACCTTGCTTAAAATATTCCTTGATTTGCTTGACATGCATAGATCAAGTTCACAAGTATGTGCCTTGTTAAGATGTCAGACCATTCCTAATAACAGCTTTTTATTATTTTTATATCATAATGACTATCTCATAAAAATGAGACATTTTCTCATAATAATGATTCAGTATCTCAAAATTATAACTTAAGATCTAATAACAGTCAGAAGTGTTCTCATAATTATGACTCAGTATCTTAAAATCATGGCTGAATAATGAGACATTTTTTCATAATTATGCCCAAACATCTCATAACAAAGAAACTTTCACAATATTATGATTTAGTAAAACATTTTCATGTCCTTTTCTTGTCCAGTGGAAACTGACTTCCATAGTAGTGCTAACCAAGCTCCACAGAGTGGCACTGTTTGTCTGTAAAGATAGTTTTACAAACGCTATTTAAAATGATGCATATTCACACTGTTAATTCCAATATTTTGAGTCTTTAAATTTAGAATATTTGGTTCTGTCCAACACAGTGAACCAATTAATGAAACAAACAAAATAACATCTCTTTCTCAAAACCAGTTATTATGAGATGGCACAGATATTAAAGTGAAACAGCAGTACAGTAATCCCAACACATAAAACTCAAGTATGGGGAAGATAGCGCCACAAAAAAGATAATTATTAAGGTATTAGCCCAAGGCCTTGGCACAAATACTGCACCCACCCAATAAGATACATAATAAATTGGAAGGTAATTTCACAACACCGGCATACTACACTAACCATGCAAACATTGTACAAAATTGTGGTTCAGCTAGAGCTATAAATAGGTTTCTCTGTTCTTCCAAATGTTTAATACATAAAAACAACATAGATGTCATATTAATCTACTAACTCCTTTTTATTCTTATTTTGACCTCTTGCATTTGTGTGCGTAATATTTTCCAAATGAATTCATTATAAGTAGGCCAGCATTGTCCTGCGAATGCCGAGGTCTACGGGGTTTCCAGAAAAAGTTCATGCAAGGTTTGCAAGGGTTTCATTGTTTAAAGGTTCACAAGCTGTTCCAGAAGCTGTACATGTCATAAATCTGCTCTGGAACAAACACTATAACCAGTTAAAAAGTGACTGCCTTTCTTGGCATGAGGATTACAGGAGACAGACGTCATTGGAAGCGTGTGGAATGCTGAGGTTCAGGTTAAAATTGTACAAATGTTGACAGATTTATGTTTACTTTAAGATTAATAAATTTAGCAGATGCTTTTATCCAAAACTACTTCCAAGACAAGATGTCTTCTTTCTAGCTGAGAGGCAACAGAACATCTTGTCTGACCCTCTTAGCCATTATACATTTAAACAAACATACAAACCCACCCTCCTACAAATATATAAACCATACATTACTGATTGTTGGATGAAATCCATGAAATGTGTTCTCAGTGTCAATTTTGTTGTGCTGTAGTTCAACATGTATGAGCGTAAATTTAGTTTTAAAATGGAAATTGAAAAACTGTGCATTATCTGAGTCAAGTATGCCTACAAATCATATGAAATCTCCGCATCAGCTCAAAATGTTTTTTGTACATGGCCATTTATTGTGAAAAGAATAAAGTTTATTTCCATTTGCTCAGCTTAAATAAAAGAAGCACACAATCAAATTTATTTAACAAAAGGGAAGATAAATACAATCAATTATTTCCATATTAAAGAACAAAGGTTCAAACTGAATCACTCAACATGAGCAATTCCATTTGTAACATATACAAAATGAAACGTCACAATCAGCAAATCGTACTGAACAAAATACAATAATTAAGATAGAAATCAATCAATGCTTTCATTGCTAATAGCCCTTTTCCAGAAACCCCAAAATATGTCAACAAAATGCTCTTTTTACCACACTCAAAATCATTCTGTGCATGGTAATTTATCCAGGTATAGCTATATCTATTACAAACTACATCGTTTATAATAGCTTCTTATTAACTCTGCCCAGCAAAGTAAGAATTTATGTCAGCAGCTAATGTACAGTGGGACCCTGTGTGACAAGACTTGAGTGTTGTAGCAAATTTGCACCACAGAGGAACAAAGGAGGTCTTTACTGACAACTCCCAAATTTTGTCACAAATATTCCTCACCAAAGTTGATAGCTTGTGGATCATACTGTGAGCCTGGATCACAAGTGTTTGGTTGCCACATAAAAAGATACGGTTGTTGCACACTTTGACTAGAATAGTAATGGATGCTTCACCAAAACGCTGTGAGGCTCATTTGAGTGATTAAAAATGCTTGCAATATCACACTTAATTTTTTTTTTTCAGTTTAGAGTGCATTCAGTTGAATATAGTTATTATATAACTGCAATTTTCAGGTCTTTTAAACTGACATCTTGTCGAATGAGAGTAGTAGAGAACAATCCTGAACCAAAAGAAAAAGTAGGGAAGACAACAAAATCAAGTGAAAACATGTAGGAACATGCAGAAAGGCCCAACATGCAGCAGTGCACAAACAGAAAACTATTTACATTCAAAAACATAGCAAAAATATGTGCCTTTGTGCTAATGTGAAAATGTCGCACAGTATAAACATTGTAAGTATTTGTTTAATGTACTTTACAAATAAGCATTATTACAATAAATATCCTGATGCAAGTAAATCATAATATTTTAAATATAATCTCTAATAAACTGAGAGAACATTCACGGAAATGACTGAACTTCAAATAAATACATTATACACTGGAAATTAAAAGTTAAGAGGTGGTTACTTGAGGTCAAATCAGAGGAGCTGAGGCACTGCCTGTGCTCATGCCCACAACTCAGCAAGGCTTGAACAACAACAACAGCAACAACAGCAACAACAACAACAACAACAACAACAACAACAACAAAATCTCAGTGAGTTATTACTATGCTAATAATATGCAGACCTTGAAAAAAATGTTTTAACATTCACCAGTCAATAATTCAGATGCCAGACATTCATGTATCGGAATGACAAAAGTATGAGAGAGAGAAAGAAGAGTGTTTATGTTACTGAAAAGTTACTTAATCAAGAAAATACAGAAGAGTCCAGCTTCACTTATTTAGAATTTGAATTTGCAAGAACATTGTTTGAAGTTCTGCTGTAGCTTGTGAGAAAGTGACCGTATCCTTTCAAGGCAGACAATCAGTCAACTACATTCTGCAAAGCTGGAGTTGGTAAATCATGAGGAGCTGATTTGTGCTTGTTTCTCAGCCTGACTCATAAAAAAAACACCTGAAATATGGCGAGAGTGGCGATATTTATCTGTGCAGGAAGGAAAAATGTGTCATGCTTCTGAGAACATGGTGAGTGGGGAATATAATGCCACTTCTAAAACCATTCAGGCAGTATCAGGACCCCCTACGCAATGTCATGCTGTGTTTCACGACTGGAAAATGCCACCTTTACCTCTTTACCAAACTTCAAAGGGTCCGCCACTTTCGAGTTTTTTTTTTTTTCACTTTTATTTTCTTTTTTTTTTTGTTGTTGCTCCCTTGAAAATTCAGGTGGGATGAGTCAGTTTCCCTCTTCAGTGCTTTCTGTCAGAGTATTTGATGATAGTGATGAAGGTGGTAAAAGGGCGTATGTCCTTATATTTGATATGACATCCATCGCAAGGTTTAACTGACAGTTGATCTCCATGTTCTATTTCCATCACAACAGGGAAGCTGATGACAGCATCCTGCTCACTGCCTGTTAGCATTTCTGTTCTGTAGACAGCAGCAACGTCCTGCTTACCCTCTTTGTATTTCAGCTGCAGAGTGAGACTAAGATCTATGGAGCTCCTGTTTGGTCCACCGCCACTGAGTGCGAAGGTGGCTTGCACATAGACCAGGTACACCCCATCCTCCATTATGTTTATGCAGCTTCTGTTGCATTCTAGATGCATGCCTGTTGCTGGCCATTCTTCAGCCCACACTAAGTGTTCTGATTGAAACGTGTCGGGTTCATTAACTAAACATAAGTGAGAAAACACCAGTTAGCAAACAATGAGACAAAAGTTGCCAGTGAAAACTCAGAAATACATACAGACACACAAGCATAGACAGAGAACTTGCAGATAATAGGAAATGCACAGTAAAACTTAAGCGCACAAGCAGTTATGCATGTACATCAAAACTATAAATAGCATATGAGAAACACTTCGAAACCTCTAAGACATTGTTCCTGTTTTTTTTTTTTCCTTCAAGTGAACTAAAATGCATTGTATGTATCGGGACCTTCTTCATATTTTGTTTGAATATTTGTAAGTGAATAATTAACATTTTCACCAAATTTAAAAAATTTCAACCAATTCAAAGGGAAAAAAAAAATACAGCAAGTGTAAGTACAGGATGCAACCACCTGAACAAAGACTGTTCGTTAAACTCCTTAAATCAACTCTACCTTTGAGCAGCCAGTTCCCTTTGGACTGTGGGATCATGAAGATTTCAGCCAGTCGAGTTTCTATAAGATCAGATTAAGCCTTTTGTTATTCTTTGTACACAAGAGCTCTGTGTTTCACAAGGTTTAAAGAGGAAATGATGCAACAGATGAGGCAGTAGCTGAGGCTGAAGTGTAAAGTGTAACGAGTGACAAAAGAGGAAGCACATGCCACATGCCAGGTACACACACACACACACACACACACACACACACACACACACACATGAACACAGATATATACACACACACATACACACACACACACACACTAACGCACGCATGTAAGGGAGTTACGGGAAACAGCACTAGGGTTTACCACAAACAGCTAGCGCTAAACAAACCATGAACACACATAATTATACATGTGCAAGTATGCAGAAAATCCTCACACATACCTACATATATATGAATACATGCATACACCCATCCACACATACAAGTTCACAGATAAGTTCACATACGTGACCAAACATACACACACGAACGCACACACACATGCATGCATACACATACACACACACGCACGTGCACACACATGCACACACACGCACACACACACACACACACACACACACATAAAAAATGCATAAACATATACATATGTCTACAAACCCCCACACACAAATAACAGCTGTAAGTGTGCACACAGAAACAAATATTTCAGTGAATGCATGACAAACATGTGTTTGTTATGACCTTTTACAATGCGTCTACACGATTAGCAATGACGTCTTTGAAAACACCCACCACCCCAAGACCCCAAGGATACACTTCTAGTAAGAGAAAGCTACTTCTTGTAAATCAGCGATGAGTGGGTTCAAATTATTTTTTTCAGTTATTCACTTTTTATTTTCATTTTTTAACAATGGACATATTTCTTATTTAGGTCATATTGTTTGTGGTTTTAGGCTAACGTGACAGTGCTATGCACAGTGTTACTTTTGAACCTAGAGGACTGAACACAAAAGTTGTTGGAATGCTTCTGGCTTCCTATCATCACATTGCTTGTGAAAGCAGAGGTCAAACTTTTTAAAAGGTTTTTTTTTGGCAAATTCAAATAAATTCTGAGTATGTACATTAAAAAATCTTGTCCTTGAATTTACTGTGGATTCTGTTTAAAAAAAAACCAAACAAACAGAGCCCTTGATTTGAGAAGTCAATATTACTCAAAATGTTTCCTGTCTCTCTAGCTGAAGTTGCTACGGTTATTAGTTGTTGAAACTAATAAGACGACTGAGAGTTCATGTCAAATCATTTTGTACCCTAGCAGGGATGAGTGAAAGTAAACATTTTAAAATGCTGTCAACCACCATGACTGAATTTCATGTAGAGGGACACCACACTAAATTATTAAGATTTTAAAGCAATAGCAAGAATATGTTCTTTCAAAGTTTTAAGGTAGTGGTTGTTTGAGACTGTCAGAAGAGGAAATGTCACATCTGCGTGTCTGTTAATGTCATGGAGAATATGTATATTCATGACAAATGTCTGATGAGACATGCGGAACACTTTTTCCCAAGTGCTTAGCAAAAAACTTCTGATCTTTATCAGACACAGTCAGAAATTATGAAACAGTGATTTAAATGTATCTGTTAAATCCAAGCTGAGTGTAAAGGGGCATTCGGCTTCATTTCACCTCAGGAAATAATAGTTCAGAGCAATGGAATCACATTTATATTTGATATTTTTCATTTCTTTCGATATATTTCATGGGGCCTGGTGAATGGGTTAATAACAAAGTCCTGAGTTACAGTGACTCTAGATCTATGCTGTAAAATCTGGTTCTAGGAAATTCAATACTTATCCGGAAAGACATTTCTAGAAAATTAGAAATTGGAAGGGTTTGACGTACCACTCAGCGTCTCAGCCCTCAACTGGGATCTCGTCTTCTAAAAAAGATAAAAGAGACAGAATGAAGTTACTTATATAGAGATGACAAAGAAGAGGACACAATATAACAAAATTATCCTGTTAGAGACAATCAAATAAGACATTTGATAGAAGACTGTCCTGCCCTTTAAAAATTATGCAATGTATAAGAACACTGACAAAGTTATTTGCCAGCTGAAAGGCCTTAAATTGAAGATTATAAGGGGTAGATGAATGGTATGAGGTTTGAAGATCATAACATTGGTTGACTTTCCATTGAAATTGTCCTCCTTGCATCTCCGAGCCATTTAATTCGCACAACCGCAATATGATTGTGCTGACACTTTGCCTTAAATGCTAGCAGGCAACTCAGCTCTCTAGATTATAAACACTAATACATGTACACATGAACATACATACATATACAGTTTTATGAACATGAAACTGAACACACTTGTTTAAACAAGAACTGCTCAGTAAAATGTTTTAAATCAAAATTAAAAAAGAGAAGCATTTAGTTCATTTTAATCGAAATACAACTAAATAGAGAATATTTCTCGAGATTTTCATTACATATTTGTGAGTGCTTGTAAAGTACAACGTACTTGGTCTTAGTAGATGTGTGTTCTTTGACTTAGACATAGAGACCTTGGACGTAGTGAATATTGTATTTTTACGAGGATATAGATAAGCTTTTATGAAGTGGCTACATGTAGATACATTGGGGGAAAAAAGCAGTAAACCCAAAAAAAAGCAGTTACTTGAGGGAGGAGAAAGGTTCCTCAATGTTGCGACTGCCTACATAGGCGACATGGGTTAGTTGTTTCATTAAATGTCTCTGATGCATAGACAAAAGTACTGCGTAAGTTACTTTCCTTAAGATAATAAAAGTAATGTTACTTAGTAATAAAACTTTGTATTCATCTGAAAAGTGTGTGCGTAACATCATAGATATAATCAGTGTAGATTTGCTGTGCTAAAACTGTATAACTTTAGCTTACTTACAGACTTTGCCAAAAATTCCACCTAACTAGCTAAATGTTGGGAGCTATTTGCCCATGTAGCTGCCATATTTTAAAACAAAAGCTAATAAACTGATTGACCTGTAAAAATAACCTTGATACCATCTTGGAGTGACGTTCTGTGTAAGGTTCTCAGCCTTTGTCAAATGTATAATTTCATTTGATTTCCGATCTTTCTCCTGCCCAACACTTCTTGTTTTATGGTTAAAGTGAAATTAGTGAAACTATGGCATGGGAAATGACATCTAAGTTTCCAGCATTCTTCACTACTTGTGCAAATTTATTATCTATATCATATTGTCAGAATCCTGCTGAAATAGAAAATGGAAACTTGTGATACGCATAACGAAGTTGATCAGAATACGTTAGATTAAAATTTTAATAGGCTAATTTCCAGTTTTGTGGTGCACAGGTTTGGTCAGAATTTTCAAAGGAAATTGCCTCAATGTCTAAGAAAATGTAATAGTAGTCAAGAATTAGGATGTGCATTGATTCTTCAGTATACTGTATGCTAAGATCTTACTGATGTTTGAGCTTCTTGTGTTTCTTCACTTTCTCTGGAATGTGATGCTGTCAAAAAATCTCCATGTTATGTGCTTACAAGGTCAGAAACTGTCCGCTGGAGTTAGCTGAATTTAGTATGCTTTTTAAGTAGAAGTACAGTAACATTTGCAAGTACACTTTGACAGTGTAAACTCTCTCAAGTTAGCTATTTTGCTTTTTTTTTTTTTTAAGATTCCGTAGGGCAAATAAACTGGTTTGTGATGTAACACTCTATTCTGCAACTACCATAAGATAAATCAAGCCTGAAGGAAGCCTGCTTTTCTTGTACAGAGTTTAGTCAAACACACTTGTTTTCAGCTAGCAGTTTAAGGAGCTAAAATCTGTATTGACAGTCCATAAAAAGAGAATATGGCTCTCTTGTACAGTTCACACCATTCTGTTAACACTAGAAATGTTTCTGTAATCTTGGTTGGGTGACTTATTTACCTCTCAGTATATAATATTAATTTACTCACAATTTATACATTGTTGAAAACATGCGCGAATATTCATCAGTACACGTAAACCACAAATTTGAAATACTGCAACGTCACATGCCTTAATTCATCAATATTTATTTGAAAGAGCGAACAGATCCATTAATTTTCTTTGTGTCATATAAACAAGTGCTTACCCCTGCTGCCTCCAAGCAGGGACAGTCATTACTAGCGACTACGCTAGGTGCTAAACAAGTCGAGTTACCCCTGGAGAATGCACAGAACTTACTGTGCATTCAGCTCCATTCACACAAATGACTAGAATTAAAGCCCGTGCATATTTTTGTAGTAATACTATTCCTATTTATTAATCACCGAAGTACCTGAACTTTTGTTGGGTTTATTCTGTTGCTGCATTGCAATATAAAGCCCATCGATGTTTGGACTAAGTGAAATCTCATATTGTCAGTGACCAAAGAAACTGAAGTGGATCATAATGGATCTCTCTCTCTCTCTCCTCATTTCCTTCCTCCATTCCATTGTCTATTATTCTGTCTAGTTTTCAGAATTCAGAGACTCTACCACGACCATGGAGATCATTTATAATTAACAGCAAGAAATATATTGTAAACGACAAGATGCTATATGTATACTTTATGCAAAAAATGTAAATGTAGTTGGTAAGATAGGGAGTGTGCCTAATCTTTCTTTGGCACATGTTGAGTTGCACAGTTACAGTAGTCTACTAGCCTACTAAAAACTTCAAAAGCATAAGGATATATAAAAAGCAAACATTATGAAGGCATTCCAAAAGTTTCTGACGTTTTTATACCAAATTTCAAAAAGGTATTTTCAATATTCTTACCGGTACAACGGTGTAAATGAGGCATACTGTTGCCAGTGCAACAGATAAGAAACAAACTATCCCGATCAACCGGTTCCGCTCGCACGAAACTTGGTACACCATCACCTCAGCTGTTCCACGAGAAGCTGTTCAAACCGCAGTCTCACAATGGAAGTCGATCGTGTGTAAAGTCGAATGAAATAGGCAGATGTGATCTTACTCTCTCTCTCCCACACATTCTCCTACAGCAGTGCAATGCCATGTCTCCCCTTTCGTCCTCTCTTCCTCTCCTCCCCGTCTCCTCCCCCGGATTTTCAGAGGTTACCACTGAGAATGTGAGGACGTGAGGAGGTGGCGTTCTGATAAACAAACTGCTTTGATGATCAATATTGATACCTCAGTTCATATACGGAACACTTTTGCATACCCGCTGAGTTTTCAGTCATTTACAGCCTATACTTAAAATGTTTGCAGTTTTTAGTCGCTTGGATCCTATTTATATGTAATACTTATATGTATATATGCTGTTAAGTATATTCTGCTATGTTCTGATAAATAAACGAAATGCTATGATGATCAGTATCGATATCTCAGTTCATATATGGAAACGCTGCGTTTTCAGTAATTTACACCCTATATGTACACACACACACACACACATGTATACATACATACGAACATACATACAAAAACTCAGATACATCCAAGGTGGGGGTGCATCTTTTCAAGGGATAGAAGTGTTCGGAATGAGTCAGCTTTTATAAGAAATAAAACAGAATCTGACGTTTCAAAAAATGAAACCACTAACTAGAAAATGACCTTTCTAGTCAGTGGTTATTCTGGTTAAAGTCATAAAAAAACGACAGTTTACTCTTTCAAAGCAGTGTGTCATACAGTCCCAATGACTTGCCAATGGAGCAGAAGCACATGTAATCCAGTGAGTCATGCCAGTTAGGTATCTCAGTATGGGGAATTTTGGACAGGTGACGCAGGATTCTGAACACCTGTTAGAGACTTGGCCATTCCTGAATACTTGGGGCAGTCTTTAATATGTGACAAGCATTTAAATATCCAAAATTTGCAGCAAATTTTTATGGCTCAAACTGGTTGTTGTGAAAGCAGTTCCAGCTCCACATTATAAAATATAAAACAAAATCTTGAAATCTGAGACTAAGGCAGTGAACAAGGTCAACACATCTAGTCATCTGTTCTCCCATCGGGTGTGGGTGTAAAAATGAACATTTTGCACAAACACTTTCACCTTGCATGCGCAAGAGGCTTGCTGGTTCCCTTGACGTTTGCAACCTAATTGTGAGCAACTCTTGCCCTTAGCGAGATTCAAGCCACAAAATGCTTTATTTCCTGTAATTTGTTATTAAAATGACTCATTTTATGCTCATATTCTTTTTTTCAGCAGCAAGAGCTCTGTACTTTTTCCAGAAATAGGAAAGATTTCGAAGCTTATTTCAAAGAAGAGTGCTTGTGGTTATGGTAGTCTGTGTTGGCAATGGGCCGGATGTCGCTGGATCAGAGGTCTCATCCTTGGATGTTATGATGACGTCAAAGGAGCCACAGTTTCCCCTTTCACCATTTGGACATTTTGCGCTTCCCTGTTCAAACCTGTAAACAACGACGGAACGGTAAGAAATTGCTGAGGAAACCATTTTCTTTACTTTTTCTGTTGGTAAGTGTGTTGGTATGTGTGTTGGTTTGATATGGAATGTGTGTTGGCTGGTGGGCGTGGCTTTGCATTGATGCACTGGGGCTTGCTGAAACAGGGAAACAACAGTTATGCCACTGAAATGTAAAAGTATTTGTCACAGGCGGTTTCATGATGAAACTTAAATGTCAATGAATCTCTGAGTGGCATATACAAAGTTTGATATAGCATGACAAAGAACCTTCCGCGCATTGTCACTTACTCAAGTGTGTTAATTTTTCCTTAGCAAGACCAAACTCTCTGTGTGACTGTTATTTAAATAAATCTTAAAATTCCTTAACTGGTCTCTCTGAGACCAGTAAAGGAGGCCACCATTGCATGCGGAAAGAAAAACGCAAGCTTATCTTTTCAGTGAACTGCACAAATAAAGGAAAAGGATTAAACTATTAATTTGCCAAATTAAATTGTACACACATAAAACATCTTTCACTGGTCCCATGGACCTGACGGCTCCGTCAGCATAAACACTTGAGATTGCCAAGAGCACCTCTAACCGGGCTTCAACAAATACATCTAAAAATCTTAAAGGCTTTTTATTTGGACAGATCTAAATTGAAAGAACAAAGAAATTTGAGAGGATATAACTGCTTCTAGACAGGACATGCAGAGATAACCAAGAAATGTAGGCGTATTTTTTCCCAAGGTCTACTGAAAAGTGTTTAAATAGCTAATTAATGCTATTGAACTGTCTGAAACTATCTGAGATGTCCAGGTTGATTCATTTGTATGACAGGGGGTATGGTGCTTCTGGGATTCATGGAACATCCTATTGGTAAAATTGGTATTCTCCCTTTGATAACATCAGACTATCTTGTTTTCTTTTCAATGGTTTCAGAGTGTCTGTGTTGAACAGGAAACACGAAAGAAACAGGAAAGGCTGATCTACTTTACAGTCACTTTCCACAACTACATTTCTCCATTAACGAAATGGAAAAACCAAAAATAGGTGAACTAGGTAACATCAAAATCCAAAAGTTATTGAAAGGGGTCATGCTCTGAGATTTCTGTGTCAAAAAAAAAACAGAAAAACAATTTACATCCCACCAAAAACTTATCAACATGTATACCTATGTAGCTAATAGCTGCAGTTGTGTCTTGATAACCATTTATGGTAAAATACATTTAATAAGAGAAAATTTCATGAAATATTATAGTTTTAGAAACATGAAGGCTTCATCTTTGTCTCTTTCTGCCCAAATCATGCCAGTCCATTTCTATTTTTAGTTCTGACTACATGTAAAACATAACCGTGCCTGTTTTGTCTCTGGTGATCCACTCTGCTGTCATCAAGGATCTTGAGCCATTCAGACACATGTTGTGAATCAAATCCTATGTCTCACCAAATGGTGATTTGTGGACGTTTTTGGAATAAGCATATCAGAGAACATTTAGTGTGTTGGTTCCTCATCTACTCTCTGGCAGCAGAACACAAACAACAACAGCAACAGCAACAACAACAAAAACAACTTAACTAAAGTATGAAGCTCTACTTCTAAGCAGCAGTTCCATGGCTTGGTTGGAAATGAATGGAATCCATCTAAATGACACTGATAATTCGCACTAGCTTTACAAAGCCACAGTTTATGAAAACTATATCCCCATAGTTAAAATTCCACAAGGCAAGATAAACAAAGACTACTCTCTACAGAGTTGTGAGATCTGTCTGTCAAGCTGTCAGCTGTTAATTAAACCAACTATTTGTATCTCTCAAGTTTTAAAGTGTTCCTGTCTGCATCTTGTAATTGTCAAACTATTTTTTCTTCCATGAGAATGAAACTAGTTTTTGTAATTGAAACTTGATTTTGTAATTGTAAAACTATTTTTGTTCCCTGAGAATGAAATTTGATTTTGCTGATCGTGGAAGATCACTAGACAAATTTAGTAAGTTAGCAAATGGTGCTGACTCAACCAGAGCCAAAACCCCCTATGTGTATAATGGCTGACCGCTGGGTCTGTGTGTTTAATAGCTGACCATTGGATCTATGTGTTCGATAGCTGACCACTGGGTCTTCCTCCAGTTCTTGCCATTTTCTTATGATGTAGATCAGGCAGTAAAAGTGTACTTAGGAGGAAAGGTATTGTAGGCTGTTGGTTGGCACAGGCACAGGGTAAGCAAAAAGATAATCCTTTCAGACAGCTCACATAGAGCAATAGTTGACACTGTAGTAAAATAAATAAAGCTGGTGATCAACGACTTGATTTGCAAACATAGTGAGATTTCAAGGAAATCAAAGTATGAGTCAGATGCTCTGACATCAGATGATACAGCTCCCCTCTTTCCCCCTCTCCTCTACCCCAAACAGTAGGAGTGTGCGAGAGTTCAGTGGGTGGAAGCAGGAGTGCAAAGTTCTTTCTAAATCTGAGTCTCCTGACCTTTTCTCAGAATGTAAAGGGAAACAAAGTGTAGGTGGGGGGCTACTGACTTTACCTTGCTTAAGGATTAAGAAAACATAAAAACATGAATCACAGGATACCCAACAAGTGTGTTTTGTGTATGGCAAAGCAATATTTCCCAATCTCATTATATATTTATCATTTGATTAAAGATAAGGATGACGCATACAGATAAGGGTCAGATTCACACTCAGAAACAGATTGCCACGGATCCTTAACCAACAGAATTCTGGGTCCTGTTCATATCTGACATCAAGCTGTGGTTGGTACATAATCAGGTCGATGTCTGTGTGTACACTGGATATCGGCGCCTTCTGAAATGCATCGTAGGGGCAAACACAGCCAACAGATTTCCCTTTCTCTGGCACAAAGTAATAGGTAGGTGTAGACAGGCAGAGTTGTTCAGATAGAAATAATTATTTTATGACAGTAGTTATCCTTTGATATTTTTTATGTGTTCACAGCTATTTAAGTTTTCAAGTTTTTTTATCTTTCACTGCATATGCAGAGATACAGACACACAGACACACACACACACAAGTAGGACAACAACTTTTAAAACTGCAGTACTTGTACATTTCTGCAGTTTTAAAAATCATGATAAAATAATTTGTTCATCTTTGATGTATATGTAAAATAAAACTGTATGTAGTATATTCTTTAAGTTTACCCGCGGTACGAGAAAATTAAAAGATTTCAACTCTGGAAAACACAGAATGAGTGGATGTATGGCATTACTTGATTCCAAAAGATAACGACCATTTTTGATAGAGTGACAAAAGAACAGTACAGAGGAGCAAGTAAATGAGAGCATGTTTTTAATTGAAATATATGCACCGTTAGTTGGTTGTGTGTGATGTGTATAGTACACCATGATCTTAGGAGAGTGCAAGATCAGACAAACGTTCATCAGATCTGCTATGGTCATTAAAAAAAAAAAAAAGGAGGGAGAGATGATTGACGCATCTGGTTGAGCATTTGTGTCTGTACATGTGTGTGTTACGGCCGTATTCTTCTAAGCGCAGAGTGTGTGTGTGTGTGTGTATGTATGTGTATGTGTATGTATGTGTGTGTACGTGTACGTGTACGTGTACGTGTACGTGTATGGGGGTGGTGGAAGGGGACAGAAGAGAGAGAAAGAGAGGACCTGAGAACAGACACTGAATGTTTGGCAGGGATCCCTGTGGAAGCTGACAGACAGCATGTCATGAATTGTCCAGAAATTCTTTCATAGATTACCACGTCTGAACGTGAAACAAACAGGTATTTATATGTTTAACAGCATATGGGCCTAACATACTGGAGCCTCTTTAACTTGAGCAAAACCAGTAACATATAAAGTATGATTGGTACATAACAGCTCAACTAACTATGCGCTGGCTGAATGATTGGATAGATATAGCTGTCCATATCTATCATTGACTGACATGCTGATCAAAGGTATTCAGAAAAAGAGAAAAAAAACTGCAGTTAAACCAACACAATTAGAAGACAATTATTAATTCTGAATGAGGTAAATCAAATAAATTATCAACTCGACTCTACAACAATACCGAAAAAAAAGACATTCTCTCTCTCTCTCTTTTTCTTTTTTTTTAGGTCCAAATGGCTTCTTTTGTTCTCAGCCCAAAAAGATTAATTTCACATCTCAGATGTGCAACGTCTGAGTATGTGGAAGAAAAAGCTTACTGACAAAGGAAAACGAGAAGAACAATAAATTAAACAGTTAAAAACATAGTAAAACATAAATTTAAAAAAATGAAAAACATTCTCTTACGTTTCATATCTGAAGGATACCTGACCCCACAGTCGATCTAATTAGGTTCTCTTGTTTTGACTTTCACACTGTGAAAGCAGGGTGAACTCTTACCATGTAATGACTTTTCAGTTCAGCTGCTGTACAATGCTGCCCTCTATAGGCAACACCATAGAGTTGCAAGCTCCCAAGCAGGATAGCATCAACTGTACTTGGCTTATTATTAATGTATGTATGTATGTGCAGTGCACTTGTACCAACAGCTGCAATTGTATTAAAATGCCTGTCCTTAATCTGCTGTCTCAGTACAGTTGGACTTCAGTGGACCTTTAAGGAAACTCTCTCTCCTGTTAAGGTGGCACTTTTTTTTAAAGTGTAAAATGTGTGCACATCTGTGTGTGTGTGACTGTGTGTGTCCGTGAGCTAGTATGCCAATGTACATACAGCAGACATACTTAACTGAGTGTGCTACTGCTTATATGAATGTTTTTTTGAGGTTTACATGCATGAATGTGTTTTGTACCTGTTTTGTGTGTCACATTAACCCCATCCAACACAAGTCACTGTCATCTCTCTACCCCCACTGCTTTGGTCACTATCAGCCTCTCTACTTGTCAATCATTAGTGAATTAATTAACAGTTCTGAAGATTATCTTGCCTTCATTGTGTGACCCGTACATTGAGAAAGTCTGTTGCGAGCTTCGGAAACCAGTCCTAATAAATCTGGTGTGAATTCTGGCTTTTAGCGTTGTAGTCAAGTCATTGTGTCTCTTCTCTCATATGGCTCAAGGAGGCACAGAGTGTTGAGATATCGCCAATGTGATTCTCAGTTTAGTCTCGTATTTCTCCTGTGTTCAGTCATCTTCAATGACATAAACTCCTCTGTCATAAACCCCCACCACTCCAACCGATAGAAGGCCAAACCTCTTCTGGAAAAGCTCCTAGCACTTAAAAATAACACTAACACTTGTTTCAGAGAAACAAGAGACCCACTGAATCCCCTCCCCCATTACTGCGCCCCTCTCCCACCCAGCCCTTGCAGAGTCCATGGAGTGGGCACGAACGTGGGTGGAGGGTGGGGTGAAAATCAGAGGAGTGGTGTAGAGTTTGGGTTAAGGTTTGTGTGTTTAGGAAGTCATGTGACGTCATGCCTTGTACATGTTAGCGGAGCTGGTGAGTGCCAGCTGTCCATTTGCTGCCACCTCACTGGGCTCGTCCTCCAAGAGTCCTGACACGTCGGCGTTTGGGATGCTGTCATGGTAACTACTGAAGCTGATGTTGTCTTCCTTTAGCTCGATGGTCCAAAAGGGGGCATTGATCTTTCGATTCTGATACTCCCGATAACTGTACACGCCCCCTGCCACGCCCATCAGAGCCACCACGACTACGATGATGACAGCCAGTATGATGACGTTGAACTGTGTCCAAGACACTTCGGTGATGGTTGCCGTGGTGCTGTTGTTGTTGCTGGGGCCTCCGAGGCTGGTGAGCAGGGACTGAGTGGTGGAGGTAGCAGTGGGCGTGTTCAGAGGGTGGAGGGTGGTGGAGGCATTGATGCTCGAAGACATGGTGGTGGACAAAGGAGAGGGGAGGACACGAACTGCAGAGAGAGAAAGAAAGAGAGACAGAGAGAGAGACAGTTTTTTAAAAAATATGAACATAGGATCACTTTTTAGTGTTTACTTTAGCCCTGGAAAACCACATAACCTCAGGAGTAACTAATAAACTTTTACTGAATGTGAAACTGGAATGAAGGGCAGAAGATTTTACACGCAGGAAATCAATTAAAAAATTTGCTGTTCGCGTGTTTTTAAGGATGCACAAAAGTAGATTACGTTGCAATGCATTTTTCCGTTGTAAAGCTCTAACAGGAAGTTCCTCAGCCTTTTCAAGGAAATGCTAATTCTTCTAATTCAATATACTTTCATTGTAGTGCAATATACGCTTTTAAAAATATATTCAACACTATCAGTTGGATCTCATGAACTCTGTCTCCTCTCTGTACCTCTATATATCTTGATCTTAATCTGTGACCATGATAATGAATATGAAAAAGTTCATCAAAACTAAAACTAAGCAGTAGGGCTGCAGGTTAGAGATTAAAAGCAGTGACTTTGAAGCACTTATTCAGATGACCTTCAAATGTACTCTACTTGGCTGTCACCCAAAACCTCCAAAACCTACAGATAACAAGCATGATAAAATAGCTCAAACGTTTTCAAGTCCAACCTTAATCTAAATTTGTGCATCTGAACAAAGAGAAATGGGGGAGTAGGTACTGTGCAGGTTGTGCTGTGTATATTCCAAATGGAAATAATGTATTTTTGATCAATTTTAGGGTTATTATTTTGTTTTAAGATTCCACCAAACTATATCACAGTGTCCATATTTGGTGGAAAGGCTCACTGATCCAGTAATTGTAAGAACATTCGAAACAACCCTGCAAAAAGTTTTGTTTGTGAAATCTATTAGACATTACCCTGTTAGCTACATAACTCAGATATAGAACTCTATAAAACTCATGTAGTCATACACACGTGTGCACACACGCACACACACACACACACACACACACACACACACACACACACACACACACACACACACACACAGAGACATGAGTTACATCCTGATTGAGACAATTGATATGTTTGCTGCACTGGGTGTTAATCTGTGCTGTTCGTGAAATTGCCAGGCAAAATCATACACATGAGGAAAAGAGAGTAGTCCACCGACTCTGATATTTTAGAAACACGTCTATTCCTGTTACACATTAAGAGACACTTTTGACTTTTCTAGACTTTGCTGAGGTGAAGGCTTCTCTCTGTTTGCTTGGACTTGCCAAGGTATAAGGTATGTTGAAAAAGCATGTTTAAAAAAAAGCAAATATTAAAAAAAAGATATAGTTAACAGCCTGCACATCTGTGATAGATCAGGCCTTATTTATGAGTTCCTGACTTCTCTCTGCTCAGCATATCCGTTGATGTGTATGTTTGCAGAGGGGAATGGGGTAGGATGAAATCTCCAGAGCACAGGAAATCGTTCCAGAAAGTTCCAGAACAGTTCCTCTCTCTGAACAAGACTCTAAAACTGAACACAAATTGGCCCAGATTCATATAAAGGGTCCCACAAACAGCTGCGTGAATAAATGCTAAGTTTTTAATTAGTCCTTTATGTTATACAGGTGTAAAACGCAGTGAATAAACCAAGTGTGATATAATAACACTTTGTGAGACTATAGTCCAGGAGACCTCTGGTAAAGCACTCATTCTTTAAGTAAAACAGTAGAGAAGTTTTTCTGTGTGTAAAAGTGGTACTTCTCAGTAAACACATACATATCTACACAGTTCTGAGTGACACAGGTTCTGGGCGGAAAAGGAGGAAGGTAAGACCACAGCAACAATGCAAGATGCCCAACTGCAACTTACACTGCAAAAGTAACAGGAAGAAGCAAGTAACACACAGAAGAGTGTGAAAAAGCATAGTGATGCCACAAGTTAAGCTAAAAGCAGGTCTCTCTTACCTGCAGTTCTGAACTTGCAGATGAGTGCAAAACCAATGAAATTGTAATGTGTGTGTAGGTGCTGTGTGTAATCTCTCTCTCTCTCTCTCTCTCTCTCTCTCACCAATTGGTTTGCAGCTGCGTTTGAGTGCGTCTCCTGTAAAACCGTCAGTGCAACGTTCACAGTGCAGTCCAGTGGTGTTGTTGATACACCTCAGACAGTGACCTGTCTCTGGGTGACACAGACGAGGTGATGTTCTGGGGTCAGCATTCCCGCTGCAGTTACACGGCAGACAGATACTGTCAGCGTTGTAGAAACCATCACGACACTGCTCACAGTTCGGCCCCTTGTACTCTGGATTACACTGGTCACATATGGGAAGCCCACTAGCATCTGAGATGGAGAAAAGACACACACACACACACACACACATATTATTTTATGAACAAGGCCACTACATGAAAACCTCTATCAGAAGTTGAAACAAAATTATTCAAGTACAAATGGAACTAGGTAATTGAACTTAAAAAGAGAAAAAACAAAACAAAACAAAACAACAACAGTGGAATTCATTTCAGCTGCAAGTTCTTCAGGTGTTAGTATGATCAGAATCAAGATGTCAAGTGTGTTGTACAGGTTCGGAACAAAATATTTCCAAGACACAGTACATGGCTTTTGAAAGCTGCTGTAAAAACAGCTGTCTCAAAGACAACACAAGCTTGTGTTGTCTGTGATTCAGTTTCTTAAAATCTTGCTTTCTAAATCACAGAAGAGTGTTGGTTCTGAATGCAGAGAGCACTCTATTCATGAAGTTTTTTTTTTTCCCACTGATTGCCAACAAACAGTAATAGTTTTGCCGTGCAGAGAGTGAATTCAATTGATTTCAAATCCACTAGGAGGCGTTCTACACAGATGGAGAAATAAAGCGTTTGAAAAACCAAGATGTAAATTTAATCGACCCGGTATTTCAGTGACAGATTCAGTGCTACAGTAGGCTGGAGCATGGCCGTACTCTCGTTTCCGCAAAGTAGGCTACAATCGCTTGCACGTCATTTACGGGAGTAAAACAGGACCAGGACTCAAAGGCTAAAAGGGAATGTCTGAATTTGAATTACACGGCACAGACTGCTTTTGTCACCATAGCAAATGTTTACATTACTACCTCAGCTCGCCAAATCTACGGGAGCGAAGGACTGATAACATTACTATTAGCGTTCACTAAAGTCGCTTCAAATGTTAGCTGTGAGTGCTTTATTGAAACTGCTGTGTCAACTATTACGGTGCAGGTTACGCACGATACTGTACTTTACACGTTCTAATAAATCTCATCTTAAAAATCGATATTAGAGCTCATCGGTTTGTGTAATGTAGCTTTAAACACAGTTCAGAGAACTTGTAAATAATGACAAAATATTTCAGAGATTAACCTCACTAAAGAAGGATCATTAGTGAGACGGAAGGTGTCATTAAATGAGAGGGGGAAATCATAAAAGCCAAAACCAATGAAATGAACTGTTTGTTTGTTTGTTTTTGTGTATGTGTGAATGGGGTGGGTGATTAACAAGTGATGTTCTTGGCAGTAGTTCAGTCTTATCAGTCACTTAATTTCACACTGAAAATTAACTCCACCCTCAGTAGAACCCATCATTTTCTCTTTCATCAACTTCTGCACACAGCTGCTGAATTTAAAACACAGAAAACTAAGCCACTCAGCAAAGTCAACAGACAGATGAGCGAAGATCACAGACAGAAGATGGATGTTAGGAGGTGAACAAAGGAAGTGTACCATATATTTTGCCATGAAGTCATGGACCTCTGACATTGTCTGCATCTGTATGAGATTCCATGCACACAGAAACACACAAACACACACATTTGTGTGTAGTATGTGGCCCTCACAAGCTGGAGTCTAACAGGAGCAAAAACACTGGCTTTACTATTAGGACTTGTTCCTGATTTTGCACAGTCTAAATCTTTTCATTGCTGTTTATGTGATGGTCTGAAAATTGCTGGCCAATACTAATTTCTGATTATTTAGGAAAACACAGCTGATACCAGTGACAGTTGTCTGCTGGCTCTGCTTCAATGGGTTTTATGTTCAACTGTTTAAAATCTTGCCACTGAAAAAAACCCACAGTATTAATGACACAACTTTAAATTGATGCAACCGAGTCAGACATTTATTTTTCATTCCCTTTCTTCAAATTCATCAAAATTAAAGTGCATTCCTGAACTATTATTTTGTGATGAAATCTAACTGTTGGATTAAAAATAAACGACGAACTCAAACAAGATTCATCAGCTACACATTCCTTACATCTCCATATCAGAATGCTTGTTCTCAGTTAAAAATGTAGACGCTTTGGATAAAAGTGTTTGCAATATAAATAAATGTAAATGTAATGTGAGAACATTGTCACTTAAACTGATTACTGTGTGTAGTATACCTATAGGGCTCACAGTTAACCCCTTATCACTATTCACATCCTACACTGTAAGTCTATGGGGCAGATTTTTCATCACAGACAAATGCTTCTGTGCTGTCTCAGAATCTTTCTTTTTCATCTATTTCATGAGATGCTGAAGTAGAGTCTTTGAGCATTATTGTCCTGTTATGGGTTTTACCAACAGTGCCTCATTGTGAAAGTGTAGCCAAATGCAGCTTGCAAATAGCAGCTCTGCTCTCTTCTTCACAAACTGAAGTAGGTGCACAAGGCAGATGTTTTTCTCACCGCACAAGTGTTTTGTGAGGGAGTGGTGCCTGAAGCATCATGATACCAACCAATGGCCATTTGTGCATCTTTGTCGTTTAATAAGCCGATGCTGTTTATTGGCCGACACGTCGTGGAGTCCTTTAATTTTTCTGCTGTTCATTGTACTAATGTCAGCCTCATCACTCACTGCTTTGCAGCCTTTAACTGAATAAAATGACAATGTAGTACAAACTCACATGTGCTTCACTAAATACACCAAATGTAGGGCTAAGACACATACTACTAATATTAGTCATAACAGCACTGTGGTGTTAAAGAGCACTGAGGGGTTTTTCCAAATGCCCCTATCTCTGTCTCTGACTCTGTCTCTCTCTCTCTGACTCTCTCTGTCTCTCTGTCTCTCTCTCTCTGACTCTCTCTGTCTCTCTCTCTATCTCTCTCTATATCTACAGGTATGCTCAGTGCAAGGGAAAACCACTGACAGTACACACACTGCTCAGAAGAATGCACATGCACATAATCATTCACAAACGCAGTCACTCATACAGGTGCAGACACGCTCAGAGAAACCGAAAAAAACAACAACAAAAAACCCACATACTCACAAACAGGCACGCAAACACACGTGTACACACACACTCATGCTGGGAGTCCTGAGCGGCACGAGGATGGAATGGCTCAGGTCGACTGAGCTCAGATGCTCACAGCTGAAATCCTCAGCCTCTGTTAGTCTGCTTATGTGGGAATGCAGTGAGGACATCCTCTACACTGTCTCCTCTCTCTTCTTTTTAAAAATGCCCCCCCCCCCCCTTTTTTAACTCCCAACATGTGCCCAATGCAATGATTGTAATTGCAAAAAGAACCCACAGTGTTGAAGAAAGAGCAAGGGGAAGTATAATAGAATATACTAAAGCAAAATATACTGTGACTTAAAGCTCAGACACTTAATCTTTTTCAATCTATTGGTGTAAAAAAACAGATTCGAACAGGAATGGTGAAGACATCTTTTGTTTTGTATTGACATTCAATAGTCTGTTTTTCAAGCACTTACACAATATCTCCCATCATTAATGTGGAATTTTGATACAGAAGCACAAATTTGTGTGTGTGTGTGTGTGTGTGTGAGCACTAGGAAGGTTTAAAACCAGGACCATTAACAACACAGTACAGGTTATCATGTCTAAAACACAAAGCTTTAGAGTGTGAGAGGTAAAGGGTGCTAGATATGCATACATGCAAAGAAATATATAACATGATTACTCAGACAATGACCTGTGGGCAGAGAAACACACACACAAACATACTGAATGAATGAGATTACATCAGGGCTGAAGAAGCAAACACTCAAGGATTTGGATTAAAATTGTCATCAAGAAAAATCAATGAGGTTAGGGAGTGAATACAGACAGAACAAATAGGCGAACAACACCTTACAAAAGCATTAACAGGCAAACCCACAGATATACACTTTTCCTAACACACACACTCCTTGACATACACACACGGACCTCCATACGTATACGAACACTCCCTTTTCACTTCAGTGATCTAACTGTTCTCCTAGAGTGCGGTTAAATTGGAAAAGGCAGTGCTTTCGATTTATTTATTTATTTATTTATTTATTATGAGTCTCTCTGTCTCTGGGTCTCTGCTCTTTCAACCGTAACTGTCTCACACAACTCACATTAGAGCACTGGAATATTCAGAGTTCGCAGAGCAACAAAAAGATTTCTGCTCCAGAAATACAAAGAAAGATCTCCATCAATCTCTCAGTGAAAGTCTTCAATACCCGTGTACATGTCTTAGAATTTACTGTGAAAAATGTTCTCAGTCTCTGCTGTCTAACTCTGGGCGACAATGCACAGATGTATGCTACAAATTACAATACACTGAACACCTGTTAATAATTACATAAAGTTATATAAAAGGAACCAGCTGATGGTTTCTGTACACACACACACACACACACACACAAACACAATCACGCAATCACACACAATGACCTATTTAGAAAAAATATTTTTAACATATTTACAGTAGTCATAATGAGTATACTCCACAATCAGTGATCCTCTGTGAACACACACAGCACACACACACAGACACACCCCTGTTTGCTGTTTCAGGCTGTATTTTTCCTCTGTCTGGAATGAGCCATACCTGATTATACACAGAAGCACTACTGTCAGAGAGAGAGAGAGGGAGAGAGAGAGAGAGAGAGAGAGGGAGAGAGAGATCCCCAAAGAGATAAACTAGTGTGGCGATGTGAATACATGTCCGCACTCTCTTCTCTAATTCAGTGAAAAATAACTGTAGCACAGACAAAAGGGAAACAGGGAGAAATGAGAAACTGAGAAATGAGGAGTGTCCAGAGGACAGTCATCCTGCTGCCCTCCACTCAGTCCATGTCGTGGCCAAAACAACCTACCACCACAATTACCTCTAGAGACGGCGTAACCGGCCAGGCTTATGTAAAGAAGATACAGGATCCAAAACAAACCCAGACAGAAACCCCCCAAATCCTGCCCCTGTGCCTTTAAACCCTACCCTCTACACCCTAGATAAATACACAAAGTACTCCGTCAGGTTACCAGGACTCCAAATCCAACTACAAAGACAGCCTGATTAACACAGCTAGACTAGGGCAAGATAAGCTAACAAAAATGACTAACAAACAGGGAGTCCTGCCTCCAGACCAACCCGGGATGGTCGTTTTCTGTTGGGTTTAACATAGTTCTCTGGACCAGTCAGGGCTAGGCTAGGCAAGGCTAAAATAAGCTAAAATATGCTAAAATGTGGAGGTACTCACCCAGAGAGCAACTGCCTGTTGAAGTAACGGTGGAACAAGGACAAGGGGTACAGGCATCTGTCAGAGGTCTACCTGGTGTCCGGTAAAAATTATATTTGCATTCCTCACAGCTGGGACCTCGAGTGTTGTTTTGGCAGTTTACACAGACGCCTAAGAGAAAGAGAGAGAGAGAGAGAGAGAGAGGAAGGGGAGGGGTGAGTTAGCAGTAAGAGTTTTGATAGACAGGACTTTGACCCAGTGAGACGAGTTGATTTGCAAAGTAAGAAAAAAATGCAAAGTTAAAAAGGGTATGGAGATACAACAAACACAGCAGAGAAAAGACAAACCAGACACACACACACACAGAAACAGAAAGGATGGACAATGCCAATGAGTACAGACGTGAGCACAGCAGAGAGGAACTGCACACACACACCCTCACACACAAACAGCTGGAGGAAGTGTGTCCATTAGACCACATGCTCTCAGAATCAGTCTCTGCTGGAGTGTGTACAGGGAGGGAGTCTTTTACATAACTGGGCAGGTTCCCATAGACTCAGAGAACAACAGTCTATCCCACGCACACACACACACACACACACACACACTCACACACTCACTCACCGACCGACACACACCCACACCGACACACACACAGACTTCAGATGGATCCTCTTTGAACTTAGAGTTTAGCGTTAACGTAATGGTTATATGGGTGCTATGCAATGTGCAGACATGTCTACACAATGTACAGGCATGTTCACACACACGCGCACACACACACACACACACACACACACACACCACACATATTTACAGTCCATCAGTTTACAGTCCATCTCTCTTTCTCTGTCACATACACTTTCACAACACACACACACACGCACAGCCTTATGCAACTGCCATTCTATTCTGGGTATCAATTGAGCGGTCATGCTGGAATGTGTGGTGTGCCTTTTGATTATATCTCTCCAAATCAACTACACAAAAGTCACAGAAGAACAAAGAGGGAAGAACAGGAGGTCTGTGTGGAGGACAGTAAAGTCTGTAGCTGACATCAAATCCGACAGCACACACTCACACACACAGACTAACACACAGTGAGAATCCTGGATTATAAGACTAATATAGTGACACAGACCTACATGTGTGTGAGATTTCTGTTTCTCTGTATCTGTCTTGTTATCTCAGTGGAATACAAATGGGTGTAGCCAAACAGGACAAACAACAGAGTGAACATTATCTAGTGCACCACACATAGGTATGAGACCTCTGCATCTTACACAGACTCTGAAATGTACACACACTCAAGCACATACACACTCTCTGAAAAAAAAAGCCTTTCTGGCCCAGACGCAGTGAATCAAAGAGTCCAAAAGGGAAGAACCTCTCTCTCTCTCTCAGACACACACACACACGCGCGCGCGCGCGCGCACATGCACACACGCACTAACACACATGCACACACACACACACGCACTAACACACACACACACGCGCACACGCGCACACACACACGCACTAACACACACACACACACACACACACACGCACTAACACACACACACACACACAGGTAAAACTGCAGCTTCTGCTCCAGCTGTGTTGTATCATCACTAAATCAAACAGAAACATACATTTTCTTGGCCCTCCCTCCCTGTTTGCCTTAATGTCTCTCATCCATACGGCCAGAAGACACAAGCATTCAGAGCACATTTAAATCTCTGCCGATTCCATCTGTTTGGATCGTTTGTGAAATTATGGAAAATCATTCTCCACAGCCAAATAGAGCTGATTCAGAACCTGTGTGACACAGAGCCAAAGCAGGTGAACCTACTGAGATGGAAATGAGTCAATTACTGACTGACCTTCAAAGGCAGTTTTCTGAATTCTCTCAGAGTTCAAGTACAGCCCTGAAAGCTGAGTTAATGACACAGACATATTCACCTATGCAGGGATTCATTTTTCAAAGGACAATGAAAGAGAGAGAGAGAGAGAGAGAGAGAGCGAGAGAGAGAGAGAGAGAAAGAGAAAGAGAAAGAGAAAGAGAGAGAGAAAGAGAAAGAGAGAGATTTCATGTCCAAACAAGTCACTCACACATAGAAGAAAGAAAAAAGAGAGGAGCAAACAGAGAAGGAGAGATTCAGAGAAGGAGAGATTCAGAGAAGGAGAGATTCAGAGAGAGAACAGAGAGAACCCTCCTCAGATAATTCTTTTGGAATGTGTACAGAGGGTTCAGATGATCCTGCCGTTATTGTTATGCACCGTGAAGTGAAGCATTCAAAGTGTATAAATATCACTCTTCTACGGTAACGCTCTAATCCGTGTTGATAATATGTGCAGCACAGAGAGACAGGAGGAATCTTCTTCTATGGTCCAAAACCCAAAACGATTAAGGATTATAGTGTGTGTGTTGCACTTGTTTGGAAAACCTCTGTTGTTACGTAATGAAGTGTTTAAAAAAGTGAAAGCGACACAGTGATAAAAAAAAAAAACCCACCCAGGGCTGTTTATACACAAGACAAACAAACCATAAACACACACACACACACAAATATGCATGCGTACACACACACACACAGGCCTGCTTTATGACACAGTGTGTGAGTAAAAATTCTTGGTGTAGTTTGGTGTTGCTCAGTGTGGGTCAGCCAACCGGGAATCCAGATTTATGATGGAACAGTGGTTTTAAACACATTAAATTCTTCACTGTTTTTCAGGAAGACAGAGAATGCATCTTCAACAGCAAGTTTGTGAGCTGTATTACAACCTATGAATGATGTGAAGACGAGAGTAGTTTGAGAGTCCCTGTTGATTTCATATAGTACCATATGTAGAGTGCTAGTCCTGGAACTAATACCTAAATTGCTCCTGTCAATGACCAGTACTCTAGCCACCAGGCTAAAGCAAATCTACATGAATCTTTAACCCCACGCTGCTATAAGGCATTTCGACAGTGTAATTTTTCTTCAGTGATTTCAGAATGGGATTGATTTGTAAAGTGTGTCTGACATGATTCCTCTTTACTACTTTCCAAAGCCTTGGTCTAGCAGCTGATTTAAAAGTGTGTATGTAAAAGCAGCAGATACACACGCCTGTCAGAGGCGGGACAGGACAAGAGGAGTTTATCCTGTCTGCCAATCAACATAGGACAAATCAGCACGACCTGAAGCTGACATCAGCCACTGACTAGTCATTAATGAAGTCTAATTAATAAACTAAAAGTCAGATGTAAGCAAGGTCTAATTAGCTCACCCTGTGTCTTATGTAATTAATGTAGTGTGAGGAGACTACATGAGGAGACAATCTTAACACAGAGAGAGAGAAACAGAGAGAGATGGGGGGGAAGAGAGTGAGAGGGAGAGAGAGAGGGAGAAAGAGAGAGAGAGTGAGGGGGGAGGGAGGGAGAGAGAGAGAGGGGGGGGAGAGAGAGAGAGAGAGCGCGTGCCATTTTCTCAGAGTGATGACCTCAGCACTGATGCACTGGCTGCAGTATTGGGACTGCAGGTTCAGCTGTGATGAGAGAAATGTGACCACTGTAAAAATGCAGAAAATGCAATGTTTGTAATGTTTAAGTCTTCTGCTCTGCACAGGTGTTTAGAAAACAAAATCAAATCTGTCTCACTCTTTTGAACTGGTATGAACACAATGTTGCCAAAGCATCAGGAGAAGGGAGTTTGATTATAGAGAAAAAAACCCCCAAAAAACAACAAAAAAAACCCCATGAAAAATAGAAAAGCATTGTATTTCAAACACAGCTGTATTTCTATTTGTTTTTTAAACAGAATGACTTTATCAGAACTACACCACAGTAAATATTTACAATAATGATGAACACATCATTCTCTCTCCCAAGTTTACATAACTGTCTGTCTGATCACATCAGTGTCAACACATCTGCAGCCAAAATCCTGCAAGGGAAAATTCAATAGCACCGCATTCGAAATTACACCCCAGCTCATCAATGAAACATCACTATGCCAATCAAAACCAATTATTTACCTGCAAGAGTTGAACATTTCCACAGAAGTTTATGTCCCAAACACCATTTTGAGTTCATACTCATCCTTAAATAAACATCTACTCAGCAGTTTTCCATCTGAAAATCCTTCCATTTTTCCATCACTGACTATATCTTTTTCTTCCAATCACAAAGGCAAATCACATACATTCGTGGAAACAGATATTTTAGTATATCTATTGAGTAGCACTGGTTACCACAGGGAGGTGCAACGACTTAAAAGCACAATCCCACTCTCCAAAAATGATTCTAATGATTGTGTAACTTTAAAAGTATTTACGGCATGTGACAAGGCCTAGCAGTAAGATGAGAGGGAAATTAATAGGAATTCTCAGACTGAACAGAAGCTACTGAAACATGGTAGAAAAGGCTGAGCTGTGCTCCGTTGGTCGACCTGGGCTGGTACATGTCCGTTTTGGTGGGTGGGTGAGAGGACAGACAGGGGACAGGACTCACCTGACTGTGGGTGACAGTAGTGGGTGTGATTGTTACACTGGCATGGTTGGCACCCTGTGTTACTGAAATGGAAAAACCCAGGATGGCAGTCATCACACTTGTCCCCGTACACACCTGCCTTACACACACATACACCGGAGCTGTGAGAGAGAGAGAGAGAGAGAGAGAGAGAGAGAGGGAGAGAGGTAGAGAGAGAATGAATTCAGATAAAAAAAGACAACTTGACAGTGATACGTTGTGTAAAAACAGAATAACATCTGACAAAGCTCGAAAACTTCTTATGACACACATCAGTGGGTATTTGCATGTATGATGCATAATACTACTTTCATACCTGAGCTGTGGATCTTCACCCCCACAAACACACAGACACAGACACGGAGACACAGACACAGAGACACACACATGCTGACATAAACACACAGACACAGACACAAAGACACAGACACAGAGACACGCAAAGACACGGACATAGGCACACACAGATAAAGCTCCCTAGTGTTTTCCTAATTTAAAAGAATACAAACAGTCTCTTCTCCTCTCCCTCTCTGTGCCGTGAATTAAGCCATGACCTCTTCCAAATATAAAATACTGAGGTGTAAGGATGTGTGTGTCTAACGAACTACTTCTCCTCTTAACTCTACTCCTCTCTCTGACTCCATACACCTCCCCTTCTCACAGAAATCCAAATACCTTTAACAGACCTCCCGCAAAAGCCCTCTCTCTGTTCCTCCCACAGTTTAACATGATCACACAGTCAGCAGACTCAAAGCTTTGGAAATTCTGCTCTTTTTATGCTCATAATGAGCAGCATTATGTGTAAAAGCTTTGTGCTTTGTTGCTGCCGGAACAAACTGGTCTACAAAAATTTGTAAGCTGTTTTCCAGAATACAGCAGGATGGGAGAGTGAGTGAGTGAGTGAGTGAGTGAGTGAGTGAGTGAGTGAGTGAGTGAGTGAGAGAAAGAGAGAGAGAGAGAGAGAGAGAGAGAAGGAATGACAGGGACAGAGTTAAAGAGAGAGATATACAGGTAGAACAGAGTGGACTGTTCTAACTCAGGTGACATTAGGCTGGACATAGACGGGAGACTCCTCCCTCTCGTCTTATGACTATACAGACACAGGGTAAATTATAGTGCTATAGGTAATAGTGCCACTGTGACTATATAGTGCTACTGTTACCATATATTTGTAACAATATGAGAATGGGAACCTGGTAATGGCTCCAGAGCTCAGTGTGACAAATACTTACCATACATTTAATCAGAGACACACGCACACACATGCTCAAAAACATACACACATGCATGTATGCACACCCACACACACACACACACACACACACACACACACACACACACACACACACAAAGACACACTATGGAAATAACTGGAGCAACAATGTCAGTGGTAATTCAGTGGTTAACAACTTCAGATATTAACACCACCATACATAAAAGCGAATTCTGAAAATGTTGTGTGAGTGTTTGTATATTTGTGTATTTGTTTGTTAATTTGTGTGTTTGTACAATTTCCCAGCATCTGAGAGGCCAAGTTAGCTCTGTGATGTATGCACTGATAATCTCACAACAAGCCTTCCATGCCATATCACGGGACTGGAAATCTTGGGAGAAAAACAGAGAGAAAAAGTTCTGTCAACCTGACACGGACACACACAGCTGATTTGGTTTCTGGGATGGAGCCTGAAGTAATAAAACAGAAAGAGAAAAAAACAAAAGGATTGCAAACGGATAAAAGTGCTTCAGATTGTGAGAAAAGAAATCACCAAAATGTCTTCAGACAAAGGGCAGCTATCTCTTGTCAATGAAAATTTACTTAATAAAGACACACAGACGCGCGTGCACATGTGCACACACGTGCACACACACACACACACGCACGCATGTACACACACACACGTACACACACGCACGCATGTTCACACACACACGTACACACACACACACACACACACACACACACAAACACATGAATATACAACCTACAGTAATGACTAGTAAGACTAGTGATACAGCATGTTACAAGGATCCTCAATTCAGACAGAGAGACAGAGCTCCAGGTAACCACAAATTAAAAACATCACATTAAAGCTTTAGACCTGGGATTTAGTGTGGCCAAAACTTAAGTCTGCCTACAGGCAAACCTCTGAAATGGAGGACACTTTAAAATTGGAGTTGTCTCACTGTCTCTGTCGCACTGTCTCACTGACACTGAGGAAGTCTTCATTTTCCTGTGTCATGGTTCTGCTTTTTGTCATATTTGCCTCTTTTATACCCACTTCTGCTGTGAGAAAGCAGCATCCTTTTCTGTTAGCCTGCAGAAAGCACACTTCAAAAAACACAGGTTTACAAGGTTACTTTGGTTTAGGGTTAGCTTTAGGTTTCCTCTTTTTAGGTTTAGGTTTAGGTTTTCTAAACTGAATTGGGTTTAGGTGTTTTAGGTGTAGGTTCAGGTTTTCTAAACTGAAGTGGGTTCAGGTGATGTAGGTTCAGGTTTAGGTTTAGGTTTTCTAAACTGAAGTAGGTTTGGGTGATTTGAGTTTAGGTTTAGGTTTTCTAAACTGAAGTAGGTTTGGGTGATTAGAGTTTAGGTTTAGGTTTTCTAAACTGAAGTAGGTTTGGGTGATTTGGGTTTAGGTTTAGGTTTTCTAAACTGAAGTAGGTTTGGGTGATTTGAGTTTAGGTTTAGGTTTTCTAAACTGAAGTAGGTTTGGGTGATTTGAGTTTAGGTTTAGGTTTAGATTTAGGTTTTCTAAACTGAAGTAGGTTTGGGTGATTTGAGTTTAGGTTTAGGTTTTCTAAACTGAAGTAGGTTTGGGTGATTTGAGTTTAGGTTTAGGTTTAGATTTAGGTTTTCTAAACTGAAGTAGGTTTGGGTGATTTGAGTTTAGGTTTAGGTTTTCTAAACTGAAGTAGGTTTGGGTGATTTGAGTTTAGGTTTAGGTTTTCTAAACTGAAGTAGGTTTGGGTGATTTGAGTTTAGGTTTAGGTTTTCTAAACTGAAGTAGGTTTGGGTGATTTGAGTTTAGGTTTAGGTTTTCTAAACTGAAGTAGGTTTGGGTGATTTGAGTTTAGGTTTAGGTTTAGATTTAGGTTTTCTAAACTGAAGTGACACAATCTCAGCCATGGAAAAAGAAAGCATTTCATGTGGTTCTCCTTTTTCATGTTTAAAGGTGTGGGAGTGAGTACAGGGACAAGCTGGAAAAGAATGAAGTGACACTCCAACACTGCTCCTTCCTCTCTGTGACAATATTCATTATGAAACGAGAGTAAGTGATCAAAAACATGCCGTGCCACAGAAAAAGAGATTAAACCTGCCAACATTAACAAGACCTCCGCCCACATCCCAGACAGACGGACGGAGCAGGAGTGAGAGAGTGAGACAGGGAGAGGCAGAAAATCTTGGGTGGAGATGCTGACTCCTTGTGGAAATCAGAGCTGTCTCTACATATGAGAGGATGAAAGGGAAAAGAAAGACTAGCAGAGTGAGCGAGAAAAGAGGGAGAGTTTCGTCCACCGGGTCAGGGGTTACTGAATAATCTAACTCAATTAAAACAAAATAAATTAGAATAAAAATAAAAATAAATAAATAAATAAATAAAAATCCTCATTGAGTGAGGGTGAGAATGGACTCCTGTTGAGGGACTTAACCCATTTGTCTGGAGGCTACAGGATAATCTTGCCCATACGCCACGGGGACGGCTTTCCCCGGAATACATCTCTGACGTTTACAGACAGAAATGGATCAAATTCCCTGGTCTATTATGTAGGTGTGTGTGTGTGTGTGTGTGTTCCTATTGGCTGAGCTATCTGGTGTACTACTGAGGGAAGGTTAGAGCTAATCTGGGGCTGAGAGAGAGAGAGAGAGAGAGAGAGTGGAAAAGACAGAAAAAGACAGATATAGACAGGGAGATTGAGAAAGAGGAGACAGGGAGTGATGGATTGGAGGGGAGTGGTGTTGGTTGAGGAGAGGGAAGAGAAAGAGAGGGTAAGTGGGTTTTACGAGTTTATCGATCAAACGTATTAAATAGAGCACATCAAGACTGCAGCACAAGCTCCTTTTCTACAACAAAGAATTAGATGGAGCTGGAGCTTCGTACACCAAAAAAAACCCTCACTTCTAGTACCTTAGCAGTGTTTGAGATTTTCTGTAAAAACAAAAATGGTCACGCAATCCCACATGTCACTGTTCTTTCCAGTCTCTCTATCTCTCCACCCATCGCTATGTCACACTCTGTCCATCTACTTCTCAGAGGCTGGACAGAGTGAAAATGAAACCTCTACCAGTCTTAAAGACAGAGGGCCGGTTTTCAAACTGAAGTCCTGAGATGAAGTGCTGTGTCTCTACCTGTCTTGGGGTCATCTGATCTGATCCGCACCAAAGCCCCGTCACGCTCGGTTAACATAACCTAAGCCAATGCACTCTGTAACAATTACACAAAATATCAGTGCTGTTTACCCCAGCAGGAAAAAGTACCCCACCCCCAAAGGGAAGCTTGTAGAAAAAAAAAAAGAAGTCTAAAAAAAGAAAAGAGAGAACAGACGTCTTTCTTTTGAATTCTCATGTGGAGGAAATGAGGAGTCACTGCAGGCAAGTGTAGTATCCTTTTCTGAAATACTTAATACTGAAATACTTAACGTGTCTGGCCAGATGAATTACTGATGACTATGTGGGTCAAGGTAGCGTCAAACACACACACACACACAGAAAGAAAAGAAAGAAAAGGAGAGAGATGAAGTACTGATACTGACAACACTGGAGCAGTGTTGGAGCTGGGTTTGTTATCACCTTGCCTCAAACAGTCAAGATTAGCTGCTAAAGCCATTTGTTTTCCATTGACACTATCTGTGTATTTTCCTCACTGACTGTGAGGAGGAACTGCAGATGAAAAGCTGCAGAAAGGAAGAGAGAGAGAGAGAGAGAGAGAGAGAGAGGGAGTGCACCCAGTGAGAGAACATACTTCTTAAAGTCCAGCTTTTGAAAGAGAGAGAGAGATTTCACCACCAGGGACCTAAAATAGGCCAGTGAGCAAGAGTTTCCTCCTGTCAAAAATAGCAGCCGTCTTCGTAGCCCATACACATATTTGTGGTTGTGAGAGTGAGTGTAAGTGGCTCGTTTGCAGTAAGTGGAGGTGCTGGATTTGGATTAGGCCATGTCACCTCTGTACTTTGCCAAATTTCACACAGTGAAGGAGAAAAGAGAGGGCTAACCAGTGCAAAGGTAGCAACAACTTCCCTAACCATTCAAAAAAGATGAAAACACATGCTCAAAAACAGGTGTGGAATATTTTCAGGGGTGAGAGTGAGTATTAGTTTTGTAATAACACGACTGCACTGTTCTGCTTTTTCTGAAACCACTCAGTAACACAATTAGAGTGAGAGCATGATGCTATGTCACATATAGATTTGTGTGTGGTGTGTGTGTGTGTGTGTGTGTGTGTGTGTGTGTGTGCGTGTGTGTGTCTGTGCGTATGTGTGGACCCCCCATGACCTCATCTCACTCCACACCCTCTTTCAAGGATAAGGGAAGGTCAGACAAAAGGACAGGAGAAAATCTCTCACAGATTCACTCTCAGAGAGATCACCCATTTTTGCTGATTTCCTTGGCTGCCAGCTTTGGTAGTTTAATCAGCGTAGACTGAAACCTATTTCTCCGGGTCTGATTCAGAGGACTACATGTGGTTTTCCACATCCACTAAACTGGCAATACAACATTGATTTATAGGACACAAAGTGACTTTCCACAAACAGCACTTTGTGTTTTCCCCATTTGGCACTATACTGGTTTTAGTTTTGGCATACTGGATACACATTAATCATGTGTTCCCTGCACAAGGACCAATAACAATCCTGTGTATCCTCTGGGATACACACACAGACACACACACACAGACACACACACACTTTCAAGTAGCACTATCCGAACAACCAAACACAAACACAGTTATTAAAATACAATACCGCTTATCTTTCTCCACCACCCTGGAGCTCAGTTGTGCTGAAGCAGTCCCAAAATGATGAATTAGCCTTGGGTTTTTTAAAGCAACCAGCAAACATCTGTGTGTCTCTGCTCGTGAGTGTATTTGTGTGTGTCAGTGTGTGTGTGTGTGTGTGTGTGTGTGTGTGCCTGTGCCTGTTTATCAATACTGTTTGAAAAATAAAACACCTAAATCCCATTTCATGCTGTTTCAGCATCAAATATTCATGTGTAAAAAATAACTGATGGAGCGAAACTGCTTCAGTGTTTCACAGTTCCACTGGGCTGATTCATTCGCTCCTTACTTCTGACTCAATCTCTCAGTCTGTGTCAATTCAATCCATTGATGGTAACTTGGGCGCAGGCAGGGCCCAGGGATCAGGGATCATTGATTTTAAGTTTTTTTTTTCTTTTCTTCATTAAAATAAAAGGATGCAGAAGCAATCTAACAACAGCATGGTGATAAAGTAATACCCTCTCATCCAATCATTGACCATTTGTCTGGGCTTAAATTGTGGAAGGTGAAATGAAATTTGCTCTGTTGTTCTCAGGAGCCTGAGAGCATTTGTAAACGTTTAACAGGCTAATGGCTGGATTTCACCAAAAACATCAGATGTTAGCAGAAAGACTGTTCCTCCTTTTAATACTGAAAGGGAAGAAAATGGAAATAATTTGCACAAACAAACAAACAAACAAACAAACAAACAGACCTTCACCTGTGATCTCTTTGGATCTAACTGAAAGCTAAAATCCAATGTATCCTGTGACTGTTGGTTCAGTGATGAAATCCAACAGCTACATGTTTACCCTTGAAACATCTTCTCGAAGGTCTGTCTTGGCCTCTTCCCAAACACACAGTGCAAAAACTCAAACTGTTTTACAGACAGAGCAGCAAACAGCAGCCAACTGAGAACAGATTCAGTTCAGCAGCAGGACACATCCTGCTTTCAAACCAACATTTCAGAGCCGAACAAGACAGATCTCGGGTAAAAAGGCAGATGTAATGAAAAAATACAGATCTAAGGTAAAAAGGACGATCCTCCAAGAAAGTATAGGTACTTTCAACTGGGTGTATGTGTGTTTGCCACTGTTGTCAAGGGGAAAACAGAGCTATTGTAATTGAGCTATTCTTTAAGAAACCTAGAGCAGTCAGAGAGAGAAAAAAATTGAAAATATGACAACAGACTGAGAGATGAGATTGCGTGTGCTTGTGTGTGTCCATGTGTGTGAGACAGCATGACATCCGACTGTGTGTGTGTGTGTGTGTGTGTTTGATTGGTCAGTGTGTGCTAGAGAGGTCACATACTGACCAGACTGTTCATCCAAAGGACAGCCACAGGCAAAAGAACGATAGAGAGGGAGAGGAAGAAAGAAGGAGCATCTGAAGTCAAATGTAATGATCTGTTTACATTAAATGGGAGTCTGGTGTCTGTGTAAGAATTTGCCCTCTGGTTCTTTTCTGGCTGCATAAATAAGGCTTTCTGTTCCACAGACAATGACACAAATCAACCTTTCACGCTGTTATAATTCCCTCATACGCATTTAATTGGGAAAGTATTTCATTATAATACTATTACTGTGTAGAGGCATTTGGGGTGATCTGAACAGAACAGTAGAGTTGAGTCAGGTCTTTTAAATTAGAAAAGAAAAGCATTTAACAGAATCTGCAGAACTGTTCAATAGAACACTATTCTGTCTTTTGTCCTGGGTTAACATGCACTCCAGAGGTTTCACATCATCAGACCACTCTGTCCTCATCAGACTCTGAGCTTGATCCACACACACACACACACACACACACACACACACACACACACACACATACACACACACACAGAGCTTCCCGATGTTGGTCTGACCTACAACAGCAGCAGTTGTAAATCAGTGAGGGAGAAAGTACATCAGCCTTAATTCAAAAGTTCACTCAAACCCCTCCACTTCCCTCTAAACTTTCACTCGTACACATTAAATCTGCCAGTACTGATCTTCTCAATGTAAATCTGTCTTGGAGTTCCGCAGAGCTAATTACAGTTATTTCACAAAATATTAATGCCTGCATGGCTACCATTAAACACCAGAGGGCACTGTTTTCATGTGCCTACTTGGGTGAGCATGGATTAAACATGCACTACATAGTGTTAACTCCAAGAGTCAATTTAACACTGACCAACTAGCCATGTAATTGGGGCATGATTTCTACAAGCTGTCTGGGACTGGAGTGCAGATTATGCAAAAAAGGTCAGCAATTCCAGTTCACCAGACTGGGAATATGCAGAACTTTCTTGTGATCAACAAACTGTCACCTGAGGAAGGGAAGAACCCAGATGGACGCGAGCACTGGATGTGTCTCTGCAACACACAGGTACAGATTTGAATCCAAACCGTCATGTCAGGGACATTATATCACCAGGCCCCTGTACAATTAGTCTGTTGTGCAACTCTACCCCTGAATACACCTTTACGCAAAATGATTACAGTACACACAAATCTGTGTCTTTCCCCAATGACTCATTCTGACTAATAAACACAAAAAAAGAATTTTGTTTAGAGCACCACAAATGGTATTAACTCACAGTCAAAGACACAGCAGCTTGAGAATGACATAGTCCCCACATACAACACAAACTATACAATGTTTAGTATTGGTCAGATGTAAACATATCTAACATGTCTGATGTAATGTGTGTGTTAATGGATTATTGACATCAGTGAAGATTGGACACTGACATAGATGAACAGTCTGGTCAG